>NW_024882460.1:0-272510 GCF_019059575.1 Amphibalanus amphitrite | reverse complement strand
GACAAGGAACTGAAATACAAAGCCGAAATCAGCTTCGTTTGACAGCCCGGAAAACTTGTAGTTTTGACTGCAAAGTTGTCTTCAATATCAAGCGAAACAGGGGTTGGGTTGGCAAGTGGAAGCTTTTCATCCCATTTGTGTTCTAACGTGGTGATACGGCCTTTGACCTGATCCGGGTGACAGCGGGCCTGCTAGCCTCTCCGCATACATTGGCTCCGCATAGTCCCGCTCAGCGAACAAATGTCCTCTCTGAACAGAGCTTTACCCGATTGTCGAAACAAGATCGACAAACACCGAACGTTTCCCTGGTTTTCTATCGCCGACTCGAGTGTTTGCCATCTCGGAGGCCTGGGTGCAAAAAGGAGCTGTCGATAGCTGATTGGACATGTAAAGGATATGCAGAGGAAATGGCGGTCATCTGTCCCCGGCCCCACCCAGTGAACGGTATTGAAACATGTCTGCCGTGTGTTGACGGCGCTGGAAGTTCGGCGGCGCGGCCAGGGAAATGGCAGTCATCTGACACTGATGGCGGAAACGACCCCCCCCCCCCAACTGACGGCGGCGGCGGTCCAGGGGGGGGGGGGGGGGCAGCGCCACCGCGGCGTCTGGTCAGGGCACGGGGCGGACCACCACCACCGCGGCCGGCGCGGCTGCCCGGAGCACCGGCTGCAGCCTCAGTCACTACAGGTCGGAACTCACATTCAGTCATTCTGCTCTAGTTTAAGGTGCTTTTCTGATCAGCCAATGAATACATTCAGACCTGAAGCATTTTTCCAAAAGACAAAACGGTTGTTACTCCTAGGGTAATAAAAGTGTTTAAGATATCATAGAATATTTATTGATGACGTTTTCCTCGAATGAATAAATATTACCCGTTTTCACGACGGCCATCTGGTACACATTTGGTACACATTTGGTCAGATTTGGTTGAAATTTGGTCAAATAAGGTTCGGTGTGTTTCTTCGTACTATTAGCTAGGGTTGCGCTAATTGCTTATATGCCTTCTTTGTCATGCTATCAGACAGTATACTAAAACACTAAAATGATATCATAATTTAAAGATATTTGCTGTAAAAAAGATTAGGTACAGATTTGGTCAAGTTACGTGCATTCGCCAGATAGCCCGTCGTGAAAACGACTATTTAGTAGTCGAAAAATGCATACCTTCTCAAGTGAAATATTCTCAATGAGAATATATTACTTTAATATAAGTGACAATGTACTACTTTCGACTTCAAAATATTTCTTTATTCGAGGGAAAGGTCATTAAAAATATTCTATGATATTGTAACGAGATACCTATTTCTCGCGAGAGCTCTCAACAACATATCTTCAATTAATCCGTTTAAAATGGAAATGACTAGTGACTAAATATTCCAGGTACGAGTAGGTACCTTATATGTACCCAGTACCAGTATAAGAAGCTGATGAATGTTGCAGGTCCGTTCCGTTCCGACTCAGCAGAGGTATGGCATGCGTGTTGTATGTACAATAACTACAAAAAGGCAGCAGTTTAGCAGTGCAGTGACAGTGCAGCAGTTTAGCAGTGCAGTGACAGTGCAGCAGTTTAGCAGTGCAGTGACAGTGCAGCAGTTTAGCAGTGCAGTGACAGTGCAGCAGTTAAGCAGTGCAGTGACAGTGCAGCAGTTTAGCAGTGCAGTGACTGCACCAGTTTAGCAGTGCAGTGACAGTGCAGCAGTTTAGCAGTGCAGTGACAGTGCAGCAGTTTAGCAGTGCAGTGACAGTGCAGCAGTTTAGCAGTGCAGTGACAGTGCAGCAGTTTAGCAGTGCAGTGACAGTGCAGCAGTTTAGCAGTGCAGTGACAGTGCAGCAGTTTAGCAGTGCAGTGACAGTGCAGCAGTTTAGCAGTGCAGTGACAGTGCAGCAGTTTAGCAGTGCAGTGACAGTGCAGCAGTTTAGCAGTGCAGTGACAGTGCAGCAGTTTAGCAGTGCAGTGACAGTGCAGCAGTTTAGCAGTGCAGTGACAGTGCAGCAGTTTAGCAGTGCAGTGACAGTGCAGCAGTTTAGCAGTGCAGTGACAGTGCACCAGTTTAGCAGTGCAGTGACAGTGCAGCAGTTTAGCAGTGCAGTGACAGTGCAGCAGTTTAGCAGTGCAGTGACAGTGCAGCAGTTTAGCAGTGCAGTGACAGTGCAGCAGTTTAGCAGTGCAGTGACAGTGCAGCAGTTTAGCAGTGCAGTGACAGTGCAGCAGTTTAGCAGTGCAGTGACAGTGCAGCAGTTTAGCAGTGCAGTGACAGTGCAGCAGTTTAGCAGTGCAGTGACAGTGCAGCAGTTTAGCAGTGCAGTGACAGTGCAGCAGTTTAGCAGTGCAGTGACAGTGCAGCAGTTTAGCAGTGCAGTGACAGTGCAGCAGTTTAGCAGTGCAGTGACAGTGCAGCAGTTTAGCAGTGCAGTGACAGTGCAGCAGTTTAGCAGTGCAGTGACAGTGCAGCAGTTTAGCAGTGCAGTGACAGTGCACCAGTTTAGCAGTGCAGTGACAGTGCAGCAGTTTAGCAGTGCAGTGACAGTGCAGCAGTTTAGCAGTGCAGTGACAGTGCAGCAGTTTAGCGGTTCAGAGCGGAGCCGACAACCACAGGCCGGTCGGCGAACAGTATAGACCGCGCACAACGGATAGCGGTCGCCGGTCTGCCAACAGCCGCCCAAGGGAAATATCCGATACCACTTTCCTGAAATTAGTCTTTTTTACAACATTTCCTAAAGATTTTTATACTTAAAATGATCAGAACAGAAAATATTTACAAAAGGATTTTTTACTATTTGCATACCTATAAGGAAGAACTTTATTCCATCCTTGATGGAGGGTAGCTAGCGGTGGCGCGGAAAATTTTTACGCGTTGACCAATCATATTGCGTAGTTCAAAAGCAACTGCATACTGATTGGCAGAGCTTAGCCTCTGCGACAGGTGGCTGCATTCTTGGCATTCTTCTACAAGTGAAACATTCCTCTATAAGGCACTCTTTTGGGCAGGGGCGGCGGATTCGGGGGGGCAGGGGGGGCAGCTGCCCCCCCCCCTGGCAAACTCGTGGGGGGGCAAAAGTATCTTTTTGCCCCCCCCATAATTTGTGACAAAACTTAGACAAGAAACATATACCTGATTATTCTGTTCGATCATTTGAAGATGTAACCAGATGCCCATATACTTTATCATACGTTGCTTTTCTTAAATGGCAAGTGTTCGCGTTCAATTGAAGTTTTCCTCTCTTCACCCTAGTTTTGGAGACATTATAAGCGTCAACGTGACGCAGCGGCAACCCAGGCCTTCAGTGGACCGCTTACAGGGGCGACGGATACCTACAGAGGAGGCATCGTTCCCTAAGAAACTTCTGGAGGAGGGGCAAACGTATATTCTTGCCCCTCCATAATTTGTGCCCTAAACATGAGGAAAATTTCCATAGCCATATTGCAGCTATGCACTCCTACAGTTTGTCCAACGGTGCCTTTTGAATATGTGTAAATGCTAACCATTTCCGATTTATAGCATTTTTGGTCTTTTCAGATTCGATTTAGAGATATTTTAAGTGTGCAAGAGACGCAACTCACACCCTCAGTGGTCGTTTGCCGCTATTTTGTACCTACAGAATGCCAAATCGCAAGCGAGCGGAGACGGAAGGGCTAGCCATTCGCCTGCGGGTAGTTAGGACTGATGAGCGCTCGTAATAAGCCACTCCCCTGATTTTTTTCGAGCGCAACAGTTTCCAGTGCAAGTAAAATGGTAAACGCCGAGGTCGTACACATTGACCACATTGACAAATGCACGGTATGACACCCAAAGGCCAGTCATCAGATATCTGCTTTGGGCATTCGGAGGCTTGTGTGGGGCCAGTGTAAAAACTGGATGTTCACAGTTCAGTATCCGCTTTATTTCAGTATTCACTATTAAATAAGTTAAAATTAACGTTGGAAACTTTTGAGGGTTAGGGCACTGTTCATTAGTGGGGCCCCCTCTGGCTAAAGGCTGGCTATAAAATACAGAGCATCGAACACGAAAGCAAAATCTAAGGCATTTTGGAAAAATGAGTATGCCCCGCAGCGTCCGATAACTACCACCTTCCAGTGGGTCAAGCCAACGGGGTCCAAGTCTATAATGACACTTAACGATAGCACTAACCTTGTCTCACTTTTCGTTGAAGTCTGTTCCGAATGGTTTAGGCGACAGACTGGCTGCACTGAGGTCGTTTGGTATGTGCAACTGTAATTAAAGCCACCTGAGGCGCCCACACTAGGCTGAAGCTGGGTTGGAAATGCTTCGTCTTTGCAGATATCACTGGCCGCTGATTCTCGAGTGCCTGAACCGGTAGATGTCGTGGTAAAATTTGGTGTGATAATTTGGACCTTACCGCAGTCAGCGCACCCTTAAGTCCTAATAAAGAAACGCCCCCCCCCCCCCCAGAGCTTCTGCATCCAGTTCACCGAATTCCTTCACCCTAGTCCGCTGCTCGACTCCCTCACGTCAGCCCTCCGTTCCCAGCTTGACGAGCGTTTGGGCCTTAGTTAAGCCTTGCTGTGGGCTTACTGTAGGATAAACCCATCGAGACAGCCCGTCTCGGTGAGCTTAGTTGGCGAACTACTGCCTTGGGGAGGGTTTCTGGCGGATCGCTGTCCCAATAGGTTTAGATGCGACCGACTGTCTCTGAATGTTTGAGCGGTCTCCTCCCGCTGTGAGCTAGTTTCAGTTGATATCTGTCTCAGAAATACTTTTTAAAGGAAGTTAACCGAAAATCCAACGTAAAATGAACAGAGGAAATGGTAACGAGTTACCTCATTGAAGAGTAGCGCTCGCCTACTTAAAAAGGTTTGGCACCGTTCTTCAACATCTGATATGCGATTGGGTTATGGCACAATTTTTTCCCATTGGAGCTTTTTTCTAATACAGCAATACGAAATGCGTTACATCGTTCACTGGCGGATCCAGGGAGCGGGCATTTAAAGCAAATATTTACTCCCCCTCCCCCTGGCCCCTACATCGCCCGAAATAGACAAAACGTACCTTATGTTTCCTAGTAATAACATTTTTATCAGGATTTTTTTTTTTAATACTGTTCAGCAGTCCGAGAAATCGAAATCCGAGGAGTTTTTGGATGTTGGACACTTTTTTTGGGGGGGTATGTCCCCTACAGCGTCGAAAACGCCTTTCTGGATCCGCCTATGACATCATCTCGACTGGGATCTTGCCCCCCCACGCCAAAATCGAATCCGCCGCCACTGCTTTTGGGAACGAGAAATGGAAACCTTTGCCTATGGGCGATCGTTAGGGCGTAAAAATCTCCTGATTTGTGCTTGTCTCAGCTCAAGCTACAAAACTGCTAATCCAGTTCATAATTCCATGTTAAAGTGGTATATTCCTTTTAAGTGGTATCTAGCGGGACGGCCGTGTCCACGTCCGCCGCTGGCCGTACTGCCCCCCCCCCCCCCACGTCCGCCACTGGCGTTACCTTCATGTCGTATCCGATGGGGGAGAGCCACTCGAAGATGAAGATGGCAGCGCCGGCCGCCTGGATGGCCACCAGAGCCACCAGCAGCCAGGAGGCCGTGTCAAACGGCTCTGGAACCGGGCACAGGCCGCGGTCAGACGGGGACAGGTCAGGTCACAGGCCGCGGTCAGACGGGGACAGGTCAGGTCACAGGCCGCGGTCAGACGGGGACAGGTCAGGTCACAGGCCGCGGTCAGACGGGGACAGGTCAGGTCACAGCGCGGTCAGACGGGGACAGGGCAGGTCACAGGCCGCGGTCAGACGGGGACAGGTCAGGTCACAGGCCGCGGTCAGGCGGGGACAGCCCGGACAAGTCAGGTCACAGGGCTCCGAAAAAAGAGTAGAATCAAATAACTTCGCCAGTCCCGAATACAAGCATAACTAAGTACGACGAAATAAGCGCACTTTTAGCGGCATTTATGTCAAAAGTTTATTCACAGTCATTTAGAGTAGCAGAGTACCTCGTCATCGCAGTGTCATTTCTGTCCGCGATATGCACCAAGTCACAATATGAATGAATGGAGACATTTTCCGTACGTCCTCGCATTATGTCAGTGAAACCATCCTCAGACGCGACACGATTCAGTGCATTTATCCAACGCCAGCCCAGCGATTTTCAGCAAACTGATTGAGCGCTGCTGATCCCAATCTCACCGGGTTTGCCCCCGAGAGCCCCGGTAAAAAGCCAGCGGGGATGCAGTCACGTCACGCACGAAATATGTATTTCAGAACGGGATCTCTCTGTCGTACAATGTATGGAGCATCCTCAGTATGCGCGGCCGGCCGTCATCACGCTTTTGAGAGACTCATGTTTGGCAGGAGCCCTGAACTGACTGACCTGCCGTCTCCTTTTTTGTATGGTGTCTTCACCGTTCTACTGTGGACTGGACTTGTGATACACTCGTGATGCCCAGTGACAAGTATCCTCGATGCATGTTTTTGTTTACTATCCTGCCATGCTACGAACAAAATCAAGACGTATGAAGATTATTTCACTCCAATATCTTCAATAACCTTAAAATTTTCAGTTCCCAGGACATTGGTTGACCCATTGGTGGCTTTGTGACCTGAGCTGACCTAAAACTGTACCTCTGCCAAATGTCCGGCCTTAAGCAAACCGAGCTGACATTAAGCTCAGTACTCTACTTCTATCGTTCTGAGCAATCGTGAAAACCGGTGAGTGCTGGCACCCAGCCCCCTCAGGAACGCACTAAGCCCGGCTGACGGCTGTATGATGCCGTTATTGAGCGCCGTTATTCAGTGCCGCTCAGCACGCTGTTCATTAAAGTGTGACCATTGAGGGCGGCCAGCGGCGGCGCTGCTCGGCGCTTGGCGGCCCGGCCCGTGTGAGCCGCCGGCGTCCATTGAGCCGCCGCGCCGGGCCGGGCCGGCATTGAGCCGCCTCCCGCGCCGCTCATTAAGGGTGCGTTTCACGCGTAACGCTATGAGAAACGTTTTTCGTAAATATCTAGAGCATCGTTGCTTCGATTGCCTTCGTTTTTTGATATGTTATGAAGGACGTTAACCTCGTCATCACAGAGTGGTAACCGTTGTTCTGCAATCCACATATACTGAGCAATTGGGACAAACATATTGCAAAATCAAAATTTCAAACGAATAGAACTCAATAACGGATTGTCGTACGACTGTGATGTTTGCAGTTTTGGACTGACTAAGTCAAGGAAAACATTTCCTAGCAAGCCTTTTTTCAATTTTTGTACCATGTTTTGCATGATACAATTTTCATCTTGCAGTGCATTGCATAAAAGCCGCGACAACAATTTCAAAAATGTGGCTGCTAGGAATCATAAAGACATCGATTCTCTACACAATCCTGTAGATTGAATCATCATTGCATGCATCACTATGCAGTTCTATTCATTTGAAAGTCATTGCACAGCTAGTTCATAAAATCGCCGAGAGATGTCACTGGCTGTATGGCCCGCGCGTTTCGACGGTCCCCTCGGCTCGTCACTCAGCGGCGTTTGTTGACACAGTGTCACACCCATTAGTTTCGGCGCTCCGCTGGCGTTCGGCCGCCGTCGAGGTGCCCTGAGCCCTCCCTGCTAAGTTTCGCCGTGACCAGACGTGTCGGAGGACGGAGACTCATCCCACGATCTATCCATGAGCGGCGCCCAGCCCGGCGTCTCCTATCACGCGCCTCTCACTCTTGATCGGGAGTACGCCGGGAAGAGCTTGTGAGAGACTGACAACTTTGAAAGATGTCACAATTAGTTTGTGTCAGTGGTATTACGAACAGCGAACAGGTATGTTTTGACAATAGGTATTTGACCTGACCTGGGCAGTCGGTACTGGTCATAAATAATGAAAATAACCAGCAATACCTACCAATTCCATGGAGGCATAGACCCTAAGTGACGTGAGACCAAAGAACAGTTCGACTGTTATGTCAAAACCCTCGCCCTGGCAGGGTATTAACCCGCGCCCTGGTGGGGGGGCTATTTTTTGCCCCTCCTCCAGACTTTTCCATATATCTCCAGAACCGCTGCGCTGATCGTCACCAAACTTTCAGTACCCTCCCGAACATCAATTTTACACATTGTGACCAAAAATGTTTCCAAAGACTATGATAGGTTGGCCGGAAATGACGTCAGAGTGACGTCATGTTCTGCCGTTTTCGACCCAAAAAAGGGTTTCGCCGGAAGAGCTGTCAGGCCTATAGCTTTGCAAATACAGAAAAACGATGAAGACATAAACGCTGTAAAATTGACAGGGCTACTAAACTGCTATCTCAGATTTTTGAAATTTTTGGATTTTGACCCCCAAAAATCAAAAAATATATTTCTTGAATATAATAGCCGAAAATCCAAAACGTTTTTTGAATTTCGCAAAAACCAGAATATATGTGATATTCCTTACCGCTTTCTATCTACATACCAAATTTGAGATTGATACCTCTTTTTTTGGCGAAGTTATAGCGAAAAAACGGTTCAAAATTGATGACGTCAAATTTTCAAACTCAATTTTAGCAATTCTAGACCCCGTAGCGCAAAACAAAGACCATCATTAGACTCCCCGTGACGAGCTGCATCGAATCAATACCCATTTTATACAAAACTATCAACTTTAAAATTTGACCTTTTTTGACCTGACCTTGACCTGACCTTCACCAGAAAGTGACCTAAGCCGTACCTGATAGTCTTATAACCAACACCATAGAGTTGGAAATGAAAAATTGGCCATAAAACATGCATCGCACAACCTTAGTACCTAAAGTTAGGTTCATGTGACCGTGACCCTTGGTGACCTGAACTGTGACCTGACCTGATAATGTCAGTGACCTCTTATAGTAACATATGTACTAGGCAACTGACGCCCTATCGCTGATTCTCGACAAAATGCGTTTTCTTCGGTGTTATAGCGCATTCCCTAGATGACCCGTGAACGGTGAAACATTTCATCTTTGACCTGACTTGTGACGTCATCGGTGACCCCGAGGTCAATGAAATTTGGTTTCCCTCAACAAATTTGACAGGCCTTTCGAACGCCGTTTGAATTTCGCGGATCCGTCCAGTAGTTTCGGAGATACGAGGGGGGGGGGGGGCAAAAAATAGCCCCCCCCTCCCCCCCCCCCACCAGGTCGCGTTATAAACAGACACCACCAGGGCGCGGGTTAACGCGTCGGTTGCCTTGTACATACAGATGTTGTTAAAAGACGTCACTGATACCAGGTCAGGTCACAGAGGTCAGGTCACCAAGGGTCAGCACGTGAACCCAACTTTTCTAGGGCCGTGTGATGCATGTTTTGTGACCAATTTTTCATTTCCAACTCAATGGTTTTGGTTAGACGACCATGAGGGACGGCTTAGGACTTAGGTTACTTTCTGGTGGAGGTTAGGTCAAGATCTGGTAAAAAAGGTCAAATTTCGAAGTTGATACTTTTGCATAAAAAGAGTACCTATTTTGATGCACCTCATCACGAGGAGTTCCATCGGTCGCAAAACGTCCTCAATTTTCCAACCGATACCCCCCGAACCTGATTACGACACGCTGACGAAGTTTTGTTATACAATTCGAAAGCTCCGACCCGAACGATTTCTTGGGGGATTTAAGTTCGGATGCGGTTATAAGATTCCGGGACATGCAAGTTGCAGCTACCAATGGCCTTATTACATCGTGCACTGCAACTTACAAAGGACTCGGGCATCTACTATAGCTCTGATGCGGTGACAAAATTGTAAGCGTTTTATAAAGCATATTCTTCTGTGCCTTCTGATGCGATAGTCCGGCACTATACAGTGTAGCTCATTCTGATAGCTCATGCAATAACCCGAGTTTCGAGCACCTAGGATATGCCTGAGCTGGGTGACCTAAACTTCTGAGACCTGGGTTCTACAATTTCACACACGATGAGAAATTGATGCATGATAAGCTATGCCAAGTTTCGCAGCGCTTATACGGGCAACAAAATAAAAACTTGCAAGATTGACCAAAAAATGCCCCACTTCCCTAACACTATGAATGTGACTGAAGCTGCTTTCCTGTACCTCATTTTATTAGCCTTCTCATTATTCCGGTCTTTCCCTATCCATGTGTGTCGGCGCGGGTTAGGCCCAATGTGGTTCGACTGAGTGCTTGACATCTGGTCCTTTCCGCCCGGCCTGACCGGCGCGGCGCGGCGGACCCGTGCCACTCCTCCCCGAACTCGCGGGGCGCGGATGGGGAGGGGCGGCCCGGCAGTCGAACCCCTCTGCGCTAACAGATGGATGGACAGGAGAAATGTGATACTTGTCCTATGACAACAAATCGGCGTTCAGCGCTAGGGCCATCTACTGGTCTAGAAACGTATCTCTATGTCGGCAAGATCCTCGCCAGGTGGTGTAAAGGTCGCGTGAAACGCACCCTTAACGCGCCACAGCACGCCGCGCCCGGACAGGGAGACAAATCACGGCGCCGTAATGGCAGCCGGGGCCCGACCCGCGCGCCGAGAGCGGCGTCCCAGCGCGGCGCCAAACACACAGCGGGGCGGGCCGCGGGCTGGGACTCTGACGGACCCGCCACTCCACACCGGCGCGGCGCGGCGGACCGCGGCGCGGGCTGGGACGGTGGAACAAGGAGTGACTGCAGCACCGACCCGAGCCGGCCGCCGCCCAGCAGTCACCGCGCCGCGGAGGCTGCCGAGCCCTCAGAGATGTGTCGGATCGGTCGTGTCCAGGCGCTGACACGGCCATTGCCCCCGTGGCGTCCCTTAACCCGGCACCGCCTGGGCTATTTCCGTACCCACGACAGCCTGGGGGGGGTCGGATCCGACCCCCCCCCCCTGTTATCTCGAGAACCAATGGTCGTATCGAGCCCCGCGAGGCGGCGTTCGAAAGGTCTCTACGAGACCTTCTCAAAGCACTCTTAAGATTTTAAGATTGAGGTCAACTTTCGGGTCAAGGTCAGGTCAAAGGTCAAATTCTGGGGTTTTGCATGAATCGGCTTACGGACAGCGGAATCGATAGCTGCTGCTCGAAACTCACCAAAAATGACCTCAAAGGCCTAGTGAAGGTACCATGTGCGTATAGGGGTCATACTAGGTACAGGTCAAGGTCAGGTCAGGTCACGAAAGGTCACGGTTTTCACTTTCTGCTACATGGGCGTGCGACACATGTTTTATGGCTTATTTTTCACGCCGAATCCGATGGCAATGGTTATAAGTGACCCCAAGTCACTGTGCTGGTGATAAGTGTGCATTGAAAGCATAAAAAATCGTTTATACTATACATAACTAAACGAGGGCTAAGAAAAAAGGTCAATTTTTCAACTTTTTATTTTTGACATAAAAATGCACTTTTCTAGACGAGCTTTGTCCCAGGAATCTAGTGATGCCATTTGTTTTCACATGCGATGTTCAAAAGTGCCTCTAATTCACGAAAATGCTTATGACGTCACCATGCCCTATGCATGTTGGAGCTATTTTTTACAATTTGGGGGTCAAAAATCAAGATAGAAAGTTGAAATTTGGGGCATCTAATGTTCTAATATAGCTCTACAACATATATTCCGGTTTTTTGGAAATTTCCAAAATTTTGGATTTTATTAGCTGTTTTCCAAAAAATATAGTTTTTTGAATTTTTAGGGGTAAAAAACGCATTTTATGGAAAATCCGAGATAGCCATTTTAAAGAACTCGTTGAGCTGCGTCTTTTGTTGTCCTTAATTTGCAATTTGCTTCAAACCCTGATTTTTGGCGATTTTTTAAACATTTACCACTTTTCGACTAAAAACGCCATGTAGTTACATCACTAAAATCGATATATCTCAAAAAGTTAAAAAAACACAACAACAAACACAAATTCCAAACAAACGAATTCCGAGAGTGTATGTTGATGGCTCTCATACCAAACAGTGACGCAGAGCACTGGGCTTGGGGTCGAATGTGTTTTTTTTTCGAAAAAACGGCAATGTATTTATTGGTCTGTTTCATAGTGGATGCATGCGACAAAATGATAGTGACGACAGTGCAATCATACAACAGTCACGGCTCACAGCACATCTTAAAATTAGGGTTTTTGTTCAGAATTTCGGAGTTATTTAGTTATTTAAGGCTATGAATTTCGGAGTTATTCGGAGTTATTTAGTGCGACGTAAGCATACAAGCAGGTGGCTAACACCCTAATCCGAAGCCATTCATTCCAAAATTGCCTTGTTCTCAAATGGTGGCCCTCCAAAGTTGATCCGTTTGCCAGCTAATCAGAGGCGGCGGAAGGTAATTTGGGATGGGGGGCATACCTGATCCTTCCCGGAGCCTAGGGTACCCCCAAATCTAGTTTTCTCATCGGTTTTAGGCCACTTATTTTTGACCCCTTGGCCTTTACAACGAAAAATCGAAACGAAAACATTTGCAAAAAGTGAGATATTCCGTCTCATCTGAGTCAAGGAACTACCTTTTTGGTAACCTGGAATAAACGTTTAAAGCTTTCACACATGAGTTGTCAAGTGTCAAGTCAGGTACAGAGTTTTTTTTTTTACTTAAATAGGTATTGTCTTCCATTTAGCTTTTCTTTGAGGCCCACGGCCACTAATATAGGGAGGACAAGCTGCCCCGATGGTTCCTGGCATATACTGAATACGTGTACCAAATATTGATTGATTATCTTTGTTCGGGACCCAAATATTTGTAAAACTCAACAGGTAAATTTTTCTGCCCCACCCTGTACAGTGTCTGGAGTTTAGCGCCAGATTTGACCACCTCAGGTCGACGGTTGGGCCTCTAGGCGCCAAAAATCGCCAAAATAGCCTATATTGCCGAAACCAGTTGTTTTTTTTTGGGGGGGGGGGCAAACTTCTGACATAACGGCCATAGCTTCTGCTGGGTCAACAATTTAATCACCAATCACCATGGCACTTCTCTCATCAAGGCGCGCCAAGGCGTTTTGAGGTCATCAATAATATACAGGATGGCTGAAAGGTCAAACTGAAAATGTGACCTCAGGTCAAGGTCACGACCTGACCCAAAAAGGTCATGTTGCATGTCAATTGATTAGTATTGACGAGATAAACACAATGAATTTATCCTGGAACCTGTATCTCGCTTCAATCCTGTATGTCGGTGGCGGCCCCGCGGTAGCGGTTGCGCTTTATAATTTTTCGCTTCCGCAACTCGCAACTCCGCAACTCTTTTGGGCTCGGAAGCCGATCCGTAACTCCGCTACCAAGAGGGTAGTCCGCAAGTTGCGGAGTTGCGGAGTTGCGGAGTTGCGGACTGAAGTTGCGCAATGCCCAGCTCTGTCCGCGCCACTGCTGGATATGAAAGACGGTGGATCGATAAGATGTTCGTCAAGACAGCCGATATTCAGCCCAGATTCGGGACACCTCAGGTCGAGCTGAAACTTGCACACAATGTAGGTCGTGACATACGCAACCCACAGCCAGAGCTATTTGCTGTCACTCCCAGCCGTTTGACCTGCGGAGGTCAGCAAAGGTCACCTGACCCAAATTTGCACAGCAGATTGTGGCCCACCCAGTAGGGCTAGAGCGCTAAAAATGACACCAAACCACTCGCCAGTATCTAATCTTACATTCCCACTGGCACTTGACTTCTCAAGGTCATGCGATGACCTAAGGTCATTTATGAGTTATGTCGAAAGTACGCTTGCACAGCGGATCTCGAGTATAAGGATGGGCCGAATTCCAAACCAAAGCACACCATCGGGTAGCGCATAAGCCGTAGGAAGTTTCGTGAAAGCTGCTCCTCGATATGTGACCCTGTCTGACATCGGCAAGACAAAATGCATGCACAAATAAGCGACCTCTCCCGCGTCAGAGACCGGATTCAGCCCGGATTCTCAGAGTCATCGGATGGCCCTGAGAGGTCGAATACTAATGGAAAGTAAGCTTAGAACTCGAGTCGTATGGTGTCATTTTTAGTGACTAGCTCTTCTGAGTAGGCCACAAACTACTATGCAACTTTGGGTCAGGTGACCTTTGCTGACCTCCGCAGGTCAAACGGCTGGGAGTGCAACTGCCAGCAAATAGCTCGGGTTGGGAATGGTATATGTCATGACCTCGATTGTGTGCAAGTTTTACCTTGATCTGAGGTGTCCCCAATCTGGACTGACTCCGGGCTGAATCTGGGCTGTCTTGATGGCCATGATCGATGGGTGGGTAGAGTGATGGACCGGACCGGTAGTCCGGTGGCCCGATGGACCGATGGACTGTGATAGACGGATGGCCCGGTGGCCCGCGCTCGGTCTCCGGCCGGACCTGTCGTGCCGCCGCGCCGCCGCCGAGTCGGGTCGGGTCGGGGGACCTCTGATCAGCCGCCGACCGGCGCCCGATAAATCTGTCCCTGATGAATGGCTCCCCCGCCGGACCGAGCTTGGACCGTCACCCGGCGTCAGCGACGGACATGAATAATTCGGGCCGGCGAGCGGCCGCGGCCGTTTGTATTCGGCGCGGCGGCGGCGACTGTCTCCGGCCGGCGGTTTTGCCACGCCCGGCCGCCCGCCGCCGGTGGCAAAAACACCGCCGATTTTCGCCAGATACGTGCAAAAAGGACATCTGCACTTCCGTGTCCAGCGCCGGTGGTCAGCGAACTGCGCGGAACGGCTGACTGTAGAATACAGAGCGGAGAGGGCTCGCATCCACCGCGCCAGAGCGGAGGGGCTGACCGCTGGTCTAAAATTAGACCGAATAACCACTATATCAGGCGCGCTTTCCTGGAACTGGTCTCTCTGAACCGCACGCCTCACAGAAGACTCGCCCACCAGTCATATCCGATTAAGAAGAGCTTAAACCAAATGAGCTCCAGTTTAGAGCAGACTGTAGAGAGTCGGCCGTCGCCTTGGCTTCTGCAGGGTTGAAGAGCCGCGGTTTTATGTTACAGCTTGGTCCGCCTCTCCAGAGCAGATGAAGGCCGGAACGGCAGCAGATGGGACTCGGTGTGCCACTGAGTGACGAGGTCGGACCAGGGGAGATGGAGAGATGACCGGGAGATCGTGGGCAGATCACGGCGCAGATGTGGTGTGGAGATAATGATGGGAAGATGATAATGTGGTCGTGGAGATCGCTATGGGAAAAGTTAGGGGTAGGAGGTGGAGAGGAGAAGGCACTGGGAAGTATGTATGCATGTATGTGTTGACAATTAACACACTCTCCGGCTATTCTGAGCGCCGCCTCAGTTGGATTAATAAGAGGAAAACATTTAGGTCGACGCACAAAATAACCATACCTCAATTTCACAAAACCGAGCTAAACTTCAGAGAAATTTGTTCGCCGAATAGATAAATCAGGAGGCAAGTTAAAATGACGCTATAGTGATGCCGGCGAGTAGATGCAGTGGGTGGTGGTGGTGGTGACGCAAGGGTGCAGGTGTGAGCGTGCAGTGCACACCACCGAGGAGGGCCATCTGCATCGGGGAAATAACGGGGAGGTTGTGCCGGGGAGATGTCGGGTAGACGTCGGGGAGACGCTGGGTAGACGTTGGGGAGGTGTTGGGGAGGTGTTGGGGAGGTGTTGGGGAGATGTCGGGTAGCTGTCGGGTAGAAGTCGGGGAGACGCTGGGGAGACGCAGGGGAGGTGTGCAGTGTGCACCCACCGAGGAAGGCCGTCGGGGAGATGATGCCGGTGCGTTTGGAGACCACGATGCTGACGCCGGTGTCCAGGAAGGGCACGGTGAAGTCGACGGCCGTCTGACGGTACGAGTTGATCTTGAACGACGTCATCACCATGTCGGCCTTCTTGTTGATGAGCACGCCCGGCAGGCCGTTCCAGCGCACCTTGCCATCCTCGTGCTGCGACAAAAAACAGCAACATAAATCACTAGGTACCTACACTCCCCTCCTCGTGATGGGAAAACAACGGAAATCACCACACTCCCCTTCTCGTCCTGGGGGAGGCATGAAGACCTGATTCAAAACTGTCTGATGATTAAAACCGACGTAATATATCATTTTTACATTATTAGATGCGTGAAATCAAGATGTTATTTTTGTGCTTTGTGTGGTCAAAATGTGGGAGACTCTCCCTGAACGGTTTAATACTTTTTGTTTAAGGCATTAGTTCTAAGCTTCTTCTGTAGTAACAAAAAAAAAAATATATGAGCCCACAACAAGAAACTTCAGTTTAGTTGGACCTCTTTTTCGATTAGTTAAAATTGCGCTGCATGAGACCATCATTTCTAAGAAGCAATGACGACTCATTTCTAAGCCGTCCATGCTGCGATGGAAGCCCCGGGCCTCAAGGGCAAAGGCCTTCTGGCTTCTCTACACGGAGGCGGAACTAGGGGAGGGGGGGGGAGAGAAATGACAGGGCGCCGCCACCGGCCAGATTAAAGGCGGCAGGAAGGCGGAGGCCACTCAGGGATGCCGCGTCTGCCCCTGCCGTTCGGAGGACGGAGCAGTGAGCACTGAGCGGAAGGCGGCCGGCTCCGGTAATTACATACAGACGCCGGCTGCAGTCTACATACCGTCCCGGGCGCACTGACCCCCTGGGCGCCCCAGAGGCCGGGGTGGGCCACACACTCACCACCTGTGCGCCCCAGAGGCCGGGGTGGGCCACACACTGATCCCCTGGGCGCCCCAGAGGCCGGGGCGGGGCACACTGACCCCCTGGGCGCCCCAGAGGCCTGGGTGGGCCACAGTGCACACTCACCACCTGAGTGCCCCAGTGGCCGGGGGGACGGCACACTCACCACCTGAGCGCCCCAGAGGCCGTCCTCGTTCCTGAAGAGGTCGTATGTGAAGCCCAGGTCGTCGGCGAACTTCTCCAGCAAGTCAATGCAGAAGCCGGAGCAGCAGCGGAAGAGGCGCGGGTCCGCCCGCGCCTCCGTCATGTTCACCCTGGGAGTGCAGGAACAGCTCAGTACACCCGCGCCTCCGTCATGTTCACCCTGGGAGTGCAGGAACAGCTCAGTACACCCGCGCCTCCGTCATGTTCACCCTGGGAGTGCAGGAACAGCTCAGTACACCCGCGCCTCCGTCATGTTCACCCTGGGAGTGCAGGAACAGCTCAGTACACCCGCGCCTCCGTCATGTTCACCCTGGGAGTGCAGGAACAGCTCAGTACACCCGCGCCTCCGTCATGTTCACCCTGGGAGTGCAGGAACAGCTCAGTACACCCGCGCCTCCGTCATGTTCACCCTGGGAGTGCAGGAACAGCTCAGTACACCCGCGCCTCCGTCATGTTCACCCTGGGAGTGCAGGAACAGCTTAGTGTACATATGTAGGCACATAAATTACTTACAGAGGCATAGACAGCTCAGTGCTCAGTGTCCTTAAACAGTGGTCTTTTTAGTGTATTCCAATCTAATGCCACAACATGCATTCTTCTGACCATGCTGTACACTGGAGTAAATGATCAATGGGTGCAGTACATACATATCGAAAAAGGAGGAAAATGGCGCGTTTATCCCGCACTGAGCCAGTGGTGGCGTGACCGCCACATATCGAACCGGGGCGGGGGAGGGGTATCGCACCTCCCGCAAATCTCCCAGACGACTCGACTGCTGAGCCATGCAGCGATAAGCGATTAGTGGCGCTCGAAAGGCCGTAAAAATATATATATCAAGCAGATACTTGCGAGTGCGTGCATTTCAGGCCAACTCAAAGCCAGGTCATCCGTGTTCATCTCAGGTCATTTTGACATTTTTACACCTTGGATATTGGGCTATTAACTAGAGCTAGAGCATTGCTAAAAATGTCTGGTAGGTATTGATATCAAATTTGTTTTGATTTTTTTTTTAGTCCAATAAGGCCACAGGTAAGGTTGAATGATATCGATACTAATATACATATATAACAGAACATATATCGATACTATTGTACTTGCATCGTGTTTCACTTATCCAGACGCGTCAAATGATAATCAGTTTACGGCGACATTAGACAATTAGCATACGGCGACCCGGGGTGGTGACCTGGGTGCACGTACCCGTGCAGCGCCGTCTCGTTGGCCACGCGGCAGAGCACGCCCTTGTTGGCGGCGCACGTCCCGGTGACAGGATCGGGCGGGTCCAGCATCACGTACGGAGAGTCCTCCATGAACACCACACGCAGGTGAAACTTCTCCGGAACGCCTGCAGGGCGCCGGGCACAACAGCACTGAATGCAACAGGGAAACTTCTCCGGAACGCCTGCAGGGCGCCGGGCAGAACAGCACTGAATGCAACAGGGAAACTTCTCCGGAACGCCTGCAGGGCGCCGGGCAGTACAGCACTGAATGCAACAGGGAAACTTCTCCGGAACGCCTGCAGGGCGCCGAGCAGAACAGCACTGAATGCAACAGCGCAGGACAGGGCAGAGCAATACAGCATAGGAGAGAACAAGGAAATATAGTACAACATAACATGGAGCAGTGCAGAACAGAACAGAACAGAACAGAGTCATAATAGTACGGGACATTGCAGAACAGAACAGGACAGCAGAACAGGACAGAACAGGACAGAACAGGACAGGACAGAACAGGACAGGAGATGACCGAACAGCGTTCAGGACGGCACGGGACGGCGGCTCGTGCAGTCTCAGCCGCCTCCGCCTCCGTCGGCCCACTAATTAACTGAGTTAGGCCAATCGCCCGGCGGGCAGACGGCGAAATCAGGAGGGGTCCCTGCCGGCGATTGACGAAATCGATGGACAACACCGCCCACAAGAGCGACGCGTCGCCTCAGTTTCGCAAAATAACACTATGAACGTACACATGAAACATTTGGCAAAGATCGTAGCACAGCTGATTGCTTAAAATTGAGTTACTTATTCTCCGCTCTGGGTGATATATGTACGAGTATAAGTAAACCCCGCATTTTGGTGATAGGTAAGGCTAGGCAAGTCCCACCTCTGTGTGTGTGCGGGCTGGTACAAGATACCTATAAGAAACAGGTAGATCCGATGTTTGAAAGTAAAGCCCCAGTCACAAATTTGACGCACCTGTGACATTTCCTGACACCCACGTGACTATTGTATTAACTTTTGTGTTTTGCGATGTTTTGACCTTATTTAAAGTACTGAAAGCTCAAAATGTATGTTTAATGTTGTTTAAAGCAGCATATTAACAATTATGTTTGTAAATTATCGATAAGCTGCTTATAGCAGGTCACGTGATTGCTACCAGATTATGTGCTCAGAAAGCATCTTTTCAACTTCGATTTTGAACAATTTTTACCTCCTTTGAGGCCAAATGATGGACGGTTTGATGCACACGATGAAATGCTGAATCTATTGATGCCAAAATTTGTTCGTTTTTTGCATTTTTAGACTACTATATCCTGGCTCAAACTTTGACCAGTTTGTGTGTAAACCCTATGGTGAAGGGAAAACTTCACGCCCAGCAGGCGTCATTACAGTGCTGCCAAATCGTGTTTGGTGGGGGTCGGGCTGGTACTCAGTGTTACTCAGTACTAAATCCCACCTCAGTGGGATATGTGAGGTTTGGTAAGATATCACCTCAGTGTGATGTGTGAGGTTTGGTAAGATATCACCTCTGTGTGATGTGTGAGGGTTGGTAAGGCATCACCTCAGTGTGATGTGTGAGGTTTGGTAAGGTATCACCTCAGTGGGATGTGTGAGGGAAGGTCAGCGTGTCTCACCTTCCGGCGGCAGATGCGAGTAGCCGGGCCAGACGATGTCCTTGATGTCCAGGTCGCCCTGTCCCTGACTGCCGCCCCAGGAGCGCCACGTGCCGATCTGCCGACACCGGGGCGACCGGGCTGTGATACCGGGCTGTGATACCGGGCTGTGGTACTGCCGACACCGGGACAGGGAGCTGCAATACTGTAATACACAGGGCTGTGATACGGTGATACCCCAGGGCGGAGGAAGAGCGGGATGAGATACCGGGCTGTGATACTGCGAGAGAGCGAGCTGTGATGCGGTGATACACGGGTCTGTGATACCACCGATCCCGGGCTGTGCTACTGCAGCCACTGCAGTGACTACTGAGATACACCTCGCACCAGGCTGTGGTACCGCCGATACCGGGCTGTGATACCGCCGATACCGGGCTGTGATACCGCCGATACCGGGCTGTGATACCGCCGATACCGGGCTGTGATACCGCCGATACCGGGCTGTGATACCGCCGATACCGGGCTATGATACCGGCGATACCGGGCTGTGATACCGCCGATACCGGGCTGTGGTACCGCCGATACCGGGCTGTGGTACCGCCGATACCGGGCTGTGATACCGCCGATACCGGGCTGTGGTACCGCCGATACCGGGCTGTGATACCGCCGATACCGGGCTGTGGTACCGCCGATACCGGGCTGTGATACCGCCGATACCGGGCTGTGATACCGCCGATACCGGGTTGTGATACCGCCGATACCGGGCTGTGATACCGCCGATACCGGGCTGTGATACCGCCGATACCGGGCTGTGATACCGCCAATACCGGGCTGTGGTACACTGCATCTCAGCTGACGGGGGTCACAATCAGTCCAGCAGTGCGTGAACAATATTTCTGAGAAACTTCATCGGCCAACTAACTTTGCTCTCAAAAGGCTTTTAATTTCAGAAGCTGTGCGGACAAGAATTATGGCATTGAAGCTGTCCCACGCTGGGTGGAGAGCAGTGTCGCACGGAGGCGGCTCAGGTGCCGCTGGTGCCAGGCCAACCATTGTCAGACAGGGCCATTGATTGAACCCTCGCCGGCCCAGGGGGTGTCCCCCATAGAGCTTTTCGCGATAGCTCGTAAGATGGACCTCGCCGTCCACAGGGGCATTACTGAAACTCTGCACGGTCCTAGAATGCCGCAACTTTGCAACGCCCTTAATGCCAGAAGAGCTTTCACAGGGAGCTGAAACTTTAAGGACATATGTAGTATCCTCCAAAAGTCTTACAACTTTTATATCTCGGATGTTTCCTTAACGTCACATGAGGCCAGGTCGGTCACGTGACCTCACCAATCACTATTACCTAAATGTTGGCAGGGACGCGATTTTGGCATCATCGTGTTCACCTATAAGCTCAGGCGCGTCGAATACTTTATTTCATTTTATTTATGTTATATGTTTATCTATCTATCTATTTATTCATTTATTTATTCATTTATTTTATTTGAACATTTATATAATACTTAAACTTTATCCCAATACTTTTTGTTCGGGTGAGGTTAACTTTAGGAGTCAGGTCAGGTAAACTTTAGGAGTCAGGTCAGAGCCCCTCAGGTCACGAAGCTGGTCAAAGGAAGTCATATCACATATCATTCGATTTGGCAGGTCTTCCTGAGTCCACTGGTGGCTTATGATAGGTTTTGCCCGAAATTGTTTCAGTCATTCTTGAAAATGTCTTTGATATTATGAAGCTGCAGTTTTCTTTCATAAATAAACTAATTATCAGGAGCCTTAACCCGCGCCCCGCTGGGGGGGGGAGGGGCAGAATCTGCCCCCCTCCCGTTTTTCGCCAATACCTAATATCTAAACGCGTTACGCCAGCGACGTCAAACTTTCAGTACCTTATTATACATCAATGTGACACGTTCCCTGAAAATTGGAGCGAAATCCGTCAAAAATTTTTTGAGAAATTGACGTTTTAGTGACGTAATGTTCGCAATTTTCGCCTTAAAGGGAGATAATGAGCTTTCTTTTTTCTTAAATAAAAATTACTCGACATCTATACTATTTCTACTGTAGTTTCTATAAAATATGAAAATTTTCTAGCACATTTTCGTATGTGAAAAAGGTTTTTATTTTTGCAAAAAAGAAGCAGTACTTGCAGTACTTGTAACACCCACCGAAATGCGTTGTCCTTCTCTATAAAAAAGTCGCAGTATATGGCGCTTTTGTTTCAAACAGCGACGCTTGGGTTTTTGTTTATGTTATCGCCTTGTCGTTGCTTGGTTGTAAGGATTCTAATTTGAATTAGAGTTAATTCGGTTTAGAATTAATTAGATTCTAATTCGGGGGTACATAGTGCCTACTCTTCTTTGTTTCCAAGTATTATTTTGCGCCACAAATGAATGGCATGCGCCAGAAACGCAGCCAAATCTTGCGATTGCGACTACGAAATTCATTATTTTGGCCTCAGAGCCTGAAGCGAAAAATACAAGCATATTTATTTCAAAAAGACTTCAGGTTTGTCGAACGGTGTTATGAGAATTTTGATAACAGTACTGCATAAGTTTTTCAGTGATGCCGCAAAAGTGTTGTATCTATCTTCTTTTATTGTGCAGTCGGCGGGACCGATTCAAAATTGAGTCGTTGCTACTAAAATAGCAGCATATGGCGACAGATGATGAACAGGAAAAATAGTTGCGTAAATTTAGACATAAACCACCCCCAAACCATGAATATCTTTTGAAGGCACTATAGACGACCATTAACTAACTAGATGTGATGAAGATCAAATGTAATGAATACGCTCATTTTACAAAATTACATGCAAGTACCAAAAAGTGATGTAAGTACTTATTCAACGGTCATTTTCAGCGCTCCCCGCTAACGTGACTTCAAGTTGAGATATTTGCGGCAAGGTACCGAATTGAGCAAAATGGTTTTAATTTACATTATAACTTGTTGTGTTTTGTCAGAAAATGGTCCTAACTCAGATTTTGTGGAAAAAGGTCATAATCTCCCTTTAAAAACGGCAAAATTTCAAACGCCGCTAACATCTTCATTTTTAAAGGAATCAAGACGTAACAAAAAAAGGTTATACGTGATTCTACTTTGTCTATCAAATGGCTATCTCGGTTTTTTGAAAATTTTGGATTTTGGCCATTTTTTTTTCCTTCAAAAACTGACTTTTTTGGGAAAATAGTTATAAAATCCAAAATTTTGAGTGTATCGAAAAACCGGAATATATGTCAGAGAACTGGTCTATGTGCACCTACATACCAATTTTTTAGAAGAATCGGTTCAAAAATGTGGGAGTTATTCAAAATTTTATGACGTCATGACACACAACAATTTTCAAAAATGATATTTTTGGAAGTTTTAGACCTCGTACGGAAACAAAAATAGCACCATTCGATTCGCCGTGAAAAACTGCATCAGATAGACAATTTTTTAGGCCTTAACAACCAACTTCAAAATTTGACCTCACTTGACCTGACCTTGACCTGACCTCGACCTGAAATTCATCCAGAGGTGGTCCATATCACTTATTGAGTGTGCCTATTGCATTCTATGAGTAAAATGACCAATAAAACATGTGTCGCACATGTCCTTTTCTATATTTTGTTTTTGGTGTCCTGACCTGACCTGACCTGACCTGACCTTGACCTTGACCTTTGAATGACATTGTATGCAACGAATATTGTCTTGATAGTCTAAGAACACGTTTTGGGCAATCAGTCTCAGTGCATTCTTCGGCAACTACGGTGCAAGGCCGATACTGTAGAAACTTGCATTTTGTACCCTTGACCTGACCTTGACCTGACCTCTGACCTACTTAAGCAAAAAAATTTGGGCTCTTAAGATCCACCTTGTTGAGAGCTTTCGATTGCCGTTTTCCCCGTCTTTCTACGACCATCGGTTCGGAAGTTAGACAGGGGGGCAGAATCTGCCCCCCCCCCCCCCCCAGCAGGGCGCGTATGGCTGAATAGCCCAGCGGGGCGCGGGTTAAGCAAACGCTTTCAGACATAAAATTTAATTTAATGTGACTCTTTATAGTTGACAAATCCGAAGGATCCAAGCGCAAATACGAGTGGTCGAGTGCTGATATATGGGTACCCAAGGTGGCCGTTCCGGGCATATAAATATAAAACAAAAGACCGTCGACTGTCTCACATTTTCAGGAAGTTCGCTGCATTCATTCTCTCGGGCTGCTTTCATTGCATAACTATTCGCCCAGGTTCGGGCAAAGTTGCCGCATTAGGATAGTTAGTGGGTGTGCCAAGTTGCGCCGCCCAGCTCGAGGCTCGCAGGTGGCGATGTGACAACTTTCCGCCGCCCTCTGACGCCGCCTTCCGCCCTCTGGGGCCCTCTGACGCCGCCCTCCGCCCTCTGGGGCCCTCTGACACCGCCCTCCGCCCTCTGGTGGGGCCTCTGACGCCGCCCTCTGGTGGGGCCTCTGACGCCGCCCTCTGGTGGGGCCTCTGACGCCGCCCTCTGGTGGGGCCTCTGACGCCGCCCTCTGGTGGGCCCTCTGACGCCGCCCTCTGGTGGGCCCTCTGACACCGCCCTCTGGTGGCCCTCTGACACCGCCCTCTTCATTGGGCCTTTGGTGCTGACGCCGCCCTCTGGGTGGGCCCTTGCCCCTTGGTGCTGACGCCGCCCTCTGGTGGGTCCTTGGTGCTGACGCCAGGCCCCGGCGCCGCGCGGGGGTCCCTGCTCGCCGTTACCGCGGCCCGGGTCGGGTGGGCTGAATTTGGTAAGTGTATATGTGGTGGTCTCAGTCTGTGGACCCGAGCCGATGTGCAGGTGGCGGTCCGAGCGCCGGTCGAGGCTCGACCAGAAGCGGCAGGTACTTACGTACACGCCATTTATCGTGCAGAGCAAATTCGATGCTCACGTGTCATTAATCAGCATTCCCGGTCGAGCCCACAAACGTATTAGAGTTATGAAATTACTGCACTGTGACAAAAAATATATATTACGCATACGATTGCAATTAAGTACATACGAATAATAACCCTTTTCTAATATCTAAAGAAAACAAAAAAAGTATTACCGCATCACGGTAGGGGATGAATAGTTTCGATAAGTTATTATTAAGTATACCATACCATGTTGTCGATAGCATCGTCTTTCGATCGTACATCTGATTTCCAACGAGCCGTGCTCAGGTCCACATCAAACCCTCCATCCCCCGTGCCCTGAGAAGCGCTGCCGGCTGTGGGGCCGGCCCCGGCGCGGCGCCGGGAAGGTCTGCACTCGCCTCCGGGCTCTGCCCGGCCTTTTTCAGGCTCTGATTGCCCCTCGTTAGCCGACTGATCTGGTACGGAAGGACTCTGGGGCAGGCTGGGACGGAGGGGGGGGGGGGGCGGCACCGGGTCAGGCCGGCCGGAGCACGATACCATAGACGCTCCTTATTTAATTATACGAGACACTGTAGAATCGGTATCAGGATACCGCATGGTAAATCGCAAGGGAGATGTACAGGTTTCGCGAGATTAAGCGGTAGGTTTTGCACTTTTACATTTCCGGTTATATCTCAGAAACTAATCGATCTACGATGAAGCCATTTTACACGATCATGGCCGGCTTGTTACCCAACAAGTCGATCGCATCTTCAACACTTAAAAGCTTAAGACGACGAAGATATAGCCTGAAGTACACTAAATTTTCTAGGTGCAAAACCTACCGCTAAAACCCGCGAGACCTGTACATACCTACTAGAGATGTCAATCGGATACCAACTTTTTGGTATACCGATACCAAACCGATACCAACTTCGTATTTGGTATTTGACTCGTAATCTGTTCGGTATTTTGTTGGTATCATGAACCCTCACTAATGTATAAGAGGCTAAAAAATCGGTAAAAGTTGGTATTTCCCTCATTTTCCCAAGTCGGTTTGGTTTCGGTATTTCCCCGTGGTTTCGGTTGGTATTTGGCTTGGTATCGGTATTCCGATTTTCCGTAATTGACATCACTAATACCTACATACCAATATGTATTGACACACGACAGTAACAAGTACACGCTGTGACTGTGACTGCCACGGGGAGACTGTGACTGTGAGTGTGGGAGTCACTGGCTGTGACTGTGACTGTGACTGTGACTGTGACTGTGATCCCAGGCAGACGGTGTGGGTCGCGCGGCGCCCCACGGGAGACGGACGGACGGACGGACGGACGGACGGACGGACGGGCGGACGGGCGCCGTGACGTTTATTGGAATGATGTGTGCCGCGTCCCGCGGGAGAGGTGCCCGCAGAGGGCGGCTCACCGCCAGCCCAGAGAGCGGCTCACTGCCAGCCCAGAGAGCGGCTCACCGCCAGCCCGGAGAGCGGCTCACCGCCAGCCCGTGTTTTATTTGCTGGCCGGTGGCGGGCGGCTTTTTCTCCCCGCCGATAAATAGCTGGATTAGTGGCGGAGTGGGAGACAACTGTGGCGCGGTCCTGCACTGCTCGGTCTACTGACTGCAGTACCACTGACTGCTGCAGTACCAGTGACTGCTGGTACCAGTGACTGCTGTACCAGTGACTGCTGCAGTACCAGCGACTGCTGCAGTACCAGCGACTGCTGATATGAGAGTGTGATAGTGTCTGTGAATGGAGCCGCTGCCAGGACGAACACTGAGCAAGTTACATACTGTTATTCCGTATCTGAACACCAAAAAGCACTCTGGAATGGTCCAACGATTTTATCACTAAAACATGAACCAAAAGTACTAAAAAAACTCACACCTTTTGTAATGTAGTCTATAGGTGCGCCTATTGCATGCATTATGAAATTTTCTGGAAACTATGTTACGTGACACTGATTATTGTGCTATGACTGCAAGTGCACAACGATCACTGTCAAACTGCGGGATAACAAATGATCATTTCGTGTGACAAAAAGAACGATAGGTAACAGTATCCTCTATCATTACTGTCACAGCCACGCGCTGTCCTTTTATCCTGGCCGGCCTGCCCGGGAAGTGTCGCAGTGTTGCAGTAACGAGCGCCGCCGCTGTGCCAATTGTCGGCCGGGCCGGGTGTGACGGTGCCCGCCGCTGTGCCGGCTCGTTAGTCCGACTGTGAGCGCTGTCCGGTCCGCCGCGCCGCCCGCCTACTGACGGCCGCCCGGCGATCACTGCACGTGTCTGTATCGCCATCCACTCAGCCGGCGCCTTGATGCCGCTCGTGCTCGGGAAGCCGACCGGCACCTGGCGCGGTTACGGCGGCCGCCCCAGGGCTACATGTGGGGCGTGGGCACCACCGGGAGTCGAACGGTGACATCCGGGGCTCGGTGCCGGGGGTCCCCCTCCCCTGCCTGCCCGGGGACTCCCCACTCCCCATCCTTTGTGAGCCACTGAAAGTGGGAAGCTGTAAGGCATTGCACATCCATATGCGGCTGCGCTGGCAAGCAGCACCGCTGTGGCGTTCAGAGGGTGTTGAAATGAAGTATACCGCGATGGACGATGGATTGTTTTCGTTCGCAGGCCTGATACGGCCACGCATCTGACCTGCTGCGGCGGCTGGAGAGGCTCAGTGCCGATCAGCTGGTGTCGCGCCACACGCCCAGCCTGCTGCACAAGGCACACTGCTACCATATGATCGGGAAAATTGGCTGCAGTCGGGGATTGTTTGTGCCAAAATTTGGCGTGTGCAATACATTACACAGCCGGATACTCTGTCCCATTTGACTGACCTCAACTGGCCGCGGCCGCTCCCACCAACCTCAGACCATCCTCATCAGTCATCCAGAACCACACATAAATCGGGCGCCGGAGCGGCTCGAACCAGTGCTCTCACCGACGGAAAACCACTGCTATATCTAGGAGACGGACGGAAGTTTGAAGCGTAAAGTTATTTCGGCTTGTTCGTGCCAAAGTGGATGGACCGATTCTGGAGTTATTCGCTGGTTCGACGGAAAACAACACGTGATTGAACGGCTGACAAAGTGGAGCCGACGGCAGCTGAGCTCAGAGACAGAGCTGCGAATGCGTTATTCCGCCCCGTCTCACCGGCATTTCAACGATAACCAACAGCAAGGCGTTGAAGAGCGGGATCCCAGTCGTTCAGCCTTTCGCTGCCTCCGTGGCCGGCAGAGACCGTGTGTGACTGCAGACCAGCTGGTCCGGGCCCGGCAGAGACCGTGTGTGACTGCAGACCAGCTGGTCCGGGCCCGGCAGAGACCGTGTGTGACTGCAGACCAGCTGGTCCGTGGCCGGCAGAGACCGTGTGTGACTGCAGACCAGCTGGTCCGGAGGATGACCGGAGGGACGGCGGACGGCCGGCGGCCACCTCCGGGACCGATCAGGTGGCTCCGCTCCCGCGGTGTACACGAACTGGAGACTTTAAACGGCTGTCGGTGGATGGATCTACGATGTACAGCTGTGCACTAGCAACTCCTCAGACCGGTCTGATGTGCCGTTCTGTGGCCGGAGCCCTGTGGCCGGAGCCCTGTGGCCAGCTAAGAGCTGCGACCCGCAGTTATACTGAGCTTGCAGGTCAGGCAGACGGTAGGACAGACAGACGGCTGGACTGACAGTAGTTTGACACGCCGTCAGCCCCCCCCCCCCCCCACACACACACACGTCAGTCCTGGTGTGGGCTTCTCCCGGTCAGAGTCGGCGCGACAGAGCCGAGGCAGAGCCGAGAGAGGGAGAGAACCGAGGGAGAGACAGAGCCGAGGGAGGGACAGAGCCGAGGGAGGGAGACCCCTGAAGTGTTACCGGAAAAACGCGCAGGAAGGGGAGACGTCGGTGCCGGCTTCCTCTGAGCGCTCAGCCCTGGCGCCCTCACCACCGAGCGTGTCGGCGAGATGGTGCCGGGCTCATTTCTGGGTCACGGGAGCTCATATGGCGCTGTCCTGCGTCCTGGGTCTCGGGTGCTCATATGGCGCTGTCCTCCGTTCTGGGTCACGGGCGCTACTGTAGCGGCGCTGACAAATGGCTCTATCGAAATTTGGACAGTGCCATAGTAATGCATGATATAAACGGACTTTTGTCCGTCTACATATATCATGCATTAGCTGATATGCAGCTGTCCGTCTATCATCATGCATGCATCATAGTCCGTTGATACTTGTGTGTGCCCACAGTGTGCCGAGGAAACCAGTCACCAGACATTCCTGTTGATTGACAGACAGCTGAACACTAGAGTGAGCACTAGCGCGCTATGAGTTGGCGAGGTGGCCGCGGACGGCGCTGGGCCGGTGTGCGGCGGCGGCCGCTGCCGGCCGACCGGCAAACGCTCCGCATATTACAGGCCTCCGTAATCCCAGCACTGGGCAGAGATAACTTTCGGAAGTTCGTGATTGCTATACTGGTTTTGTTATAAATTGCATGGTAGGACATCAATCATAAAAATGTGAGGAACTACTGTTGGAGCTCTAATCCAAACGCCGCCGCCGGGGCTGCAATAATTTTCCCGCAGAGCAGCTAATCGGCCGGCGGCCGAGCGCTTCCAGCGCTATTAGCTGCACAATCTCCACTGGCTGCTACATGATAACCTCTGAAACAACCACTCCTGACTTCAATCCTGATAACCTCCGCCACAATCTTTCCTGACTGCTATCCCGATCAGTGTCAGTGTCAGTGTCAGTGTCAGTGTCGGTGTCAGTGTGTCAGTGTCAGAGTAACTACTCACCGGCTCCCAGGCCTTGGCGCCGCCGGTGTGTCAGTGTCAGTGTGTCGGTGTCAGTGTCAGTGTCAGTGTGTCGGTGTGTCAGTATGTCAATGTGTCACTCACCGGCTCGTAGGCCTTGGCGCCGCCGGTGTGTCAGTATCAGTGTGTCAGTGTGTCAGTGTGTCGGTGTGTCAGTGTGTCAGTGTGTCACTCACCGGCTCCCAGGCCTTGGCGCCGCTGGTGTGTCAGTGTCAGTGTGTCAGTGTCAGTGTGTCAGTGTCAGTGTGTCAGTGTCAGTGTGTCAGTGTCAGTGTGTCAGTGTCAGTGTGTCAGTGTGTCGGTGTGTCAGTGTGTCAGTGTGTCACTCACCGGCTCCCAGGCCTTGGCGCCGCTGGTGTCGGAGCGCAGGTTGCGGATGGTCAGCTCCACCGCCGTCCGGCCGCCGTTGGCGTCAAACGCCAGCTCGGGCTGGTTGTGCGCACCCGGCACTCGGACGCTGCGCAGGTACCTGCCACGGAACAGGCCGGACGGGCCGTCACACACCAGACTTAACGAGCGCCGAAACACACACAAAGGTACCTGGCCACGGAACAGGGCGGACGGGCCGTCACACACACACACACACACACACACACCAGAGTTAACGAGCGCCGAAACACACACAAAGGTACCTGGCCACGGAACGGGGCGGACGGGCCGTCACACACACAGCGAATGGGTAGCTAAGCACACAGAGGGAACGAGCGCTTACACAACGTACACACAGAGTTAACGAGCGCTTACACAAAGTGCACACGGAGTTAACGAACGGGGAACGCCTACGGCCCTACATGCACTTTGTACAGTTAAAAAACAAAACAAAACAAAACAAAACAAAACAAAACAAAGCAAAACAAAACAAAACAAAACAAAACAAAACAAAACAAAACAACAAACCAGCGGCCTCACACAGGGCTCACCACCAGCAATTAGGCATACACAGTACACAACAGCCGAGCGACTACTGCATCAGAAATGTGATTAGGACACCTGCTTAACTACCGAATTTCGGGTTCACAAATACTAAGCCCGAAAAATGATAATTATTATCGTTGGTTCATGAAGCGCTCGTAATGAATTAAGTGTTATAATTTCATATCTAGTTTTCTTTCTCCCCAGCTCCCCTTTTCATTCAGTTTTGCTGTCCACATTTCTGCAAGTTCGGATGGCATAACAAACTGCTTACACCACAATCAGCCCATGACATGCTAACATTTACTGAGGTAACTAGGCAAAGTATATGTTAACATGGGCACGGTAACAAATGTGCAGATATTTAGCTGTAAACGTATACTGCATTAACTGCTACTGCGTACGTTGTATTATGTATGACGTATGTAACTGGAGTATGAATGCAATAGAAGAAGTGCCAAAGTAAGTAGCCAAAAGTTGTGCTACGGTAGCGCCACAAAGGTGAGCATAAACGGAAACTTCCCGAGGACAGCGACAACTGTTTGTCGCGTTTCGTCCGGCTCTGCCCCGCCGCCGCGCGGCCGCGCACAGTGGGGGAAGTTTCGCCGTCCGTCCGTCCGTCTCGGCGACTCACAATTGGATGACACCGGCACGACGACACAACACACCGCCCAGCCAAAGAACCCGCTCCCTTTGAGAGCCTGTCAAAACACCTCGGCTCAGGACTGGCGGCCGATTTCAGACATCTGAATTGATATAACCGGACGCTGCCGGCTGGGGCGGGGCCGGGCGAATGAATCCCTTGGAAATAGCCTGAGCTTTATTGTAGCTGCCTCCTGCGGGGAGGGCGGGGAGGGGGGAGGGAGGGAGCCTGCTAGGGAGGGGGAGGAGGGTCGTCAGGAGGTGGGGGGGGGGGAAGAAGGGGTCCGTCTCACCGCTACACAGTTGTGACAAAATAATTGATCATCATGTTATCGTGCAGCCGTAAAGCTGCATAAGGCTACATGGATGGGACAATGGTTACCCAGGAGGAGCGAAAAAAAAAATACATACGAGTATGCCTACATAGACCAGCTAGTCAAAGCAGTAGCTCTGAGGTTAGAGTCTAACACCTCTCTCTCTCTCTCTCTCTCTCTCTCTCTCTCTCTCTCTCTCTCTCTCTCTCTCTCTCTCTCTCTCTCCCCAGCAAAGGTGGCTCTCTTCCTCCCCTATTTGCTCTCCTTTACTGTTTGTTTGCTGAAGCCCGCTGGCGGACAGATACATGTGTTTAATGATAGAGAGACTAACATAAATAGATCAATAGGCGAGGGAAAGAAGCAGATGGAGGAATACAGGAGTAAGAAAGAAAGAAAGAAATAGAAGAGGGAGAGAGAGAGGAAGAAAAAGGATAGAGAGAGAGAGAGAGAGAGAGAGAGAGAGAGAGAGAGAGAGAGAGGGAGGACTAGGGTTACGGACAAGAAGAGCTAGTTGTAGAATTTGAGGGAGGCTTTCTCTGTGCCCGGTGCGCCGTGTTAGTGCGGGACGGACCACCAGTGACTAGGTAATGTGTACTAGAGGTGGCAAAAGATGAAAATTTTGGGAACCAGACTCGAACCAGACCCGGCTGGACATTTCTGGAACCAGTCGGACCCGGTCTTAGTTGGAATCGGAACCAGTTGGACCCGTTCTCCAAAAGTCAATTAATACAAACTACTTGTAGGTATCATTAGTTGCATCATGCAAGAGAGCCTATTTCTAATTGGGAATACTCATGAGCTTCTGTGTGCAAAGAAACATTCATATTTTGCAATAATGTGTAGTGTGCAAGATGTATAATTTATGGTAGGACCCGGTTGGACCCGTCAGAAAATTTCCAGGAACCGGTCTGGACCCATATGGGTCCAGACTGGTTCTTTGGACCGGGTCCTCGGGTCCACATTTTGCCACCTCTAATGTGTACCTACCGGGGCCGGCCGGTCCATACACATTACACACAGTACACATTAGACACACGCCACACACAGTGGCCAATGGTACCGGTCACGCGTCATGTCCCACACGCAGGCACGTGCTATTTGTGACCGTCGGGCGGCGGGAGCACGCGGGGACCGGCCCGCCAGCCCGCCCCGGGCGGAACGGCGGGAGCACGCGCGTACCGGCCCGCCAGCCCGCCCCGGGCGGAACGGCGGGAGCACGCGGGGACCGACCCGCCAGCCCGCCCCGGGCGGAGCGGAACGGCGGGAGCACGCGGGAACCGGCCGCCAGCCCGCCCCGGGCGGAACGGCGGGAGCACGCGGGGATCGACCCGCCAGCCAGCCACGGGCGGAACGGCGGGAGCACGCGGGGACCTGCCCGCCGGGCGGATGTCCATGAAGGCAGCAACGCATTCGTATACGCATGAATATGCTGCTTAAAATATGGCACATGTGAGATAAGGGCCCCTATAGGAAGCCCCTATAGGCCCCTGTGTGAATTTGAGCGAAGTCGCAGGGGTCCCCGGATGCGTTTTTGAATGCGCATACGAATACGTTGCCGTCTTCATGGACATCCGCGGGCGGCCGGAGCACGAGCGGCGCCCACCGCCTGTTCAGTTCCGACCGACAACTGCTACCGCGGGAATAGGCGGCCGTGAGCTACACTGGTACAGCGGGAATAGGCGGCCGTGAGCTACACTGCTACCGCGGGAATAGGCGGTCGTGAGCTACACTGCTACCGCGGGAATAGGCGGTCGTGAGCTACACTGCTACCGCGGGAATAGGCGGTCGTGAGCTACACTGCTACCGCGGGAATAGGCGGCCGTGAGTTACACTGCTACCGCGGGAATAGGCGGTCGTGAGCTACACTGCTACCGCGGGAATAGGCGGCCGTGAGTTACACTGCTACCGCGGGAATAGGCGGTCGTGAGCTACACTGCTACCGCGGGAATAGGCGGCCGTGAGTTACACTGCTACCGCGGGAATAGGCGGCCGTGAGTTACACTGGTACAGCGGGTATAGGCGGCCGTGAGTTACACTTGTACAGCGGGAATAGGACGGCCGTGAGTTACACTGGTACAGCGGGTATAGGACGGCCGTGAGTTACACTGGTACAGCGGGAATAGGCGGCTGTGAGTTACACTGGTACAGCGGGAATAGGCGGCTGTAAGTTACACTGGTACAGCGGGAATAGGATGCTGTAGGACGGCTGTGTGAGCGGTAATAAGACCGCTGTAACAGCGTAACATGACGGCTTTAACTGAGACCAGTGGCGCAGGAACCGGGGGGCCCCGCTAACAAATGGCTGGCGGGGGCTGAGCCCCACCAACTTTTCGGCTCGGGGGCTCGTAATGTATTTGAGCCCCTCCAACTGAAGGAATCAAAATCAGAAATCTACCAACATAATTTCATAGATTCACATATAGGCGCGGGAACCGGGGGCAATGCGGGCAGCTTGCCCCCACAAGTCTGGGGCCGTAGGGGCGGTGCCTCACAACTTCTCATGAGGCCAGGAACCGTTGGGGCAGCTTGTCCTCCCCAAATTAGGGGCTGTAGGTCACAAAGGAAGAAAGCATGGAAGTGAAAAATCCACCCCTTTCACTGGCTCGGCAACTCATTTGGCAGATTAAAACATTTATTCCAGGTTGCCAAAACGGTAAGTTCTTCACTCAGCTGACTGCTGAGGCCTGAGACGGAATATCTCACTTTTTTTTTATTGCAAAGGCCAAGGTCTGAAAAATAAGTGGCCTAAAACCGGTGAGAAAACTAGATTTGGGGGTACCCTAGGTTTATCTCTATTACGGTGCAGCCCCCCCCCCCCCCCCCAGTCTGGAAAAAGTTCCCGCGCAACTGACTGAGGCGTTTGAAGAGTTTCTGCACTGGAGCGACTGCAGGACTAGATGAGATCTCAAGGCGGTGTCTGCAAAGGTCTGAGCAGGCGAGGGAGCTTGACACCTTCAAATGTTCTTCCAAAATTAATGTTTTTCGGTATCACACTCACTGTGCGAGATGTCACAACAGAGCCAGAACATTTGAAACGACTGATGTGGCATTGCTTAGATGTCTCCTCGTTCTCGCTTGTTACGTTTCGGACTTTACTGTTGCATTTTTATTACTACGGGCATTAAGTGCTCCTTTTTCGTTATGTGCCGTCTTTCGTGCATAAACCTATCTTCGAGAAGAGGAGTTTCACCCCGATCAACATATTTTCGGTACCAACTACGTAGACGCTCGTTCCGAATAGCAATTATCGAGATCAAACGACGATAATAATTAAACAAAGTCGGGTATTTCTAATGAAAAAGCTAGTGCCAGCTAAAACCGGATCATTCCCTTATTGTAACTGCTACTTACCGGGCTAAGCACCTCTATAAAAAATGAACGGAAACCCGTCTTGCAGTATGACCCCATGACCTCAGTTAACACCCAGCGAGTGCTGGTGAGATGTCGACAGGCCCCCACTGCTCCGCCGATCTGCCGGCCGCCGGCGACCGCGGCACCATCTCAGATATCAAACCGCTCTCTGGTTATGGACCGTCTCCGTCCCAAGGCCAAGTGATGATTTCTTTTCTGCAGACAGACAGAGAGACAGACAGACAGACAGACAGACAGACAGACAGACGGGCGGCAGAGTGTCTTTTTCTGGGCCGCCTGGACAGCCAATCTGCTGTTCCTCTTCTTCGCGGGACGGCCGGCCGCCGGGAAACGGTCGAGGGATTTACGGTCCACCCGGCGCGTCACCGACCGTCTGTGGCCGCCTGTGGCCGTTACTGACCGTCACTGACCGCCATTGACCGCCTGTGGCCGTCACTGGCCGTCTGTGAGTGCATCAGATTCAGGTCGTCTCTGGCCGTGTCTGCCGGCCCACTGAGGTGATATATCGTCGGATCGAGCTCTGATCGGGATATATCCGGCCGCGCCGCGGCTCCGACTGTGACCAGTCCACCGCTGCTCTGGCGGCTCCGACTGCGACCAGTCCACCGCTGCTCTGGCGGCTCCGACTGTGACCAGTCCACCGCTGCTCTGGCGGCTCCGACTGTGACCAGTCCAACGCTGCTCTGGCGGCTCCGACTGTGACCAGTCCACTGCTGCTCTGGCGGCTCCGACTGTGACCAGTCCACTGCCGCTCTGGCGGCTCCGACTGTGACCAGTCCACCGCTGCTCTGGCGGGCGGCGGCTCCGACCGCGACAGTCCACTGCTGCTCTGGTGGCTCCGACTGCGACCAGTCCACTGCTGCTCTGGCGGCTCCGACTGTGACCAGTCCACCGCTGTTCTGGCGTCTCCGACTGTGACCAGTCCACTGCTGCTCTGGCGGCTCCGACTGTGACCAGTCCACTGCCGCTCTGGCGGCTCCGACTGTGACCAGTCCACCGCTGCTCTGGCGGCTCCGACCGCGACAGTCCACTGCTGCTCTGGTGGCTCCGACTGTGACCAGTCCACCGCTGCTCTGGCGGCTCCGACTGCGACCAGTCTGCTGCTGCCTGAGTCTCACTGCGACCAGTCTGCTGCTGCGGCCACGGGGCTGTCCGGCGCCGCTTCAAATGAGGTCCGGCGGGCCGCCGTTACCGGGATGGAACGGCGGCGGCGGAGTGTGGCGGCCACCCGCCGACCCCCGGACGGACACCTGATGACCCCCGGACGCCGGAGACATGACCGGCGGTCAGCGAGCCGCCCCCCCCCCCCCCCCTCCCGGTAACGGCGTCAGAGCGGCCGTGAGAACACATTCGTCAGTGTGGCCTGTACCGACGCGCGTCACTCACCCCGGCTGTGTGACGGATAGCGACACTTCGACAGCACTCAATGGATTCTGCTCAGGCATTCCTCTAAACATGTTAGCAAATGTGCTGTAAACTTTGTCCGAAGGTATCTACATAGAATATCAGAATAGCCATGTTTCATGAGATTCTCAATACGAGTAAGCCCGACTCTGACTTCTCTCGGTTGTGTAATCTGATACCGTGTCAGCTCCCCGAGCGGCCCCAGCTGTGACTGTTTCCCCGGCTGTGTATTGCATGTATATGATCGTATCAGCTCCCCCAGCGGCGTCAGGATTGGTTGATCGTGCCATTTCCCGACCCGTGTATACAGTCGTGTCATTTCTCCCGGCCGTGTAGGTATAAAGTCGTGTGGCCGGTGGCGTGTCATTTCTCCCGGTCGCATGTCGGCCGAGGAGCGGCTGGTCGGGTGAGCTGCCAGCGTGCAGCGGCCGAGCGGCTGGTCGGGTGGGCTGCCAGCGTGCAGCGGCCGAGGAGCGGCTGGTCGGGTGGGCTGCCAGCGTGCAGCGGCCGAGGAGCGGCTGGTCGGGTGAGCTGCCAGCGTGCAGCGGCCGAGGAGCGGCTGGTCGGGTGGGCTGCCAGCGTGCAGCGGCCGAGGAGCGGCTGGTCGGGTGAGCTGCCAGCGTGCAGCGGCCGGGGAGCGGCTGGTCGGGTGAGCTGCCAGCGTGCAGCGGCCGGGGAGCGGCTGGTCGGGTGAGCTGCCAGCGTGCAGCGGCCGAGGAGCGGCTGGTCGGGTGAGCTGCCAGCGTGCAGCGGCCGATCGCGCTGTAGCCGACTCACCGCGGCAGTTTCCGTCACCTGTGGGCGCCCTGTGGGACCCTGCGGCCGTCCTGTGACGTCCTGTGGAACACTGTGACTATCCTGTGGGCAGGGCTGCGGAGTCGGAGTCGGAGTCGGAGTCGGAGTCGGTCGGAGTCGACAGTTGTGACCGGAGTCGGAGTCGGAGTCGGAGTCGATTTTAGAAACCCGAGCCGGAGTCGGAGTCGGAGTCATCGAAAATCTGTCGACTCCGCAGCCCTGCTAGGTCTGCGGAGTCGGAGTCGGGAGTTGGAGTCGGTCGGAGTCGACAATTCTGCCCGGAGTCGGAGTCGGAGCTGGTTTTTGAAAGCCGGAGTCGGAGTCGGAGTCGGAGTCGCCGAAAATCCATCGACTCCGCAGCCCTGCCTGTGGGCGCCCTGTGGCCATCCTGTGGCCGACCTATCCATCATGGGGCGGCTCATTATCTGAGCGATCGGTCGGCGCTCGCTTGCTCCCAATCTGAGCGGCTGCCGCGGCGCGCCTATCCGCCGCCAATAGATGGTGTCGGAGCCGGCAGCCGGAGATATGGCACTGCCGGGCACGGCGGCGCCGCCGGATTGGAGTGGGAACGGCTGGACGGGGGTGAGTGACGACGGCCCGGCCGGCCGGCCCGGCGGGACCGTGCGACAGACGGCGGGGGGCGCCGTCACTCGTGACAGGTCACTGATCGACAATACCAGCTGAGCGGTGGGAATGAAGGTAGTGATTCCATGCCACTGTTTGTCTTTTTTTGTTTTGAAATTTTGTCCGAATGGATGAATGGGTGGCTACGGGCCCGGGTGCCCCGCTAAGCAGTGCTTGTTGCGAATGACACCACGGACCCACCACCCCACTTTGCCCGCGCCCGGTTCACCGGTGATAATTTGGATCGAAAGTTTAACGTGCCGCAGGTAGATGGCGGCACGGTCCTCCCGGGTCTAGCGTGGCCCTCTCTCGCCAGTTGCCAGCTGGCTTAATATAGGAACGCGGGTCAAACGACGTGGAGCTTCCCGGCCGCGAACTCGCTGCCACCGAGTTAGGAGACGGACGCCTTATCCACTAGGCCACGGGGAGGATTTTTGCAAATGATTCAATAAGAAAGAAGTGAGAAGCCGGTATCATTATTACCTAACTATCATTATAATGCCACACGAATCCAGGAGAGTCAATAAGGTCATCTTTAAGAAGTGCCCACCCCGCTGTGGCTATCAGGTGATGCATGATGTCTCAGATGTGAGGGTGGTGTGACATTGTCCGTGGCGGTGGTCCGACCTGTCGGGGTCGGAACTGGCGACAATCGGCGGCCGTCGCCAGCTCTCTGGCCAAACAGCCCCGAGTGTTTGCGGCTTCTGATGGCCCATCCGGCTCCATTCGGACAGAAATATCAGACCATGAGATGGATGGGTTAAACAGGCCGGCGCCGGCGGCAGCGGACACCCGACCATAACCGGCGGCCCGGCGCGCGCCGCCGCTTCTCCGAGCCGTGACGGAAACACTGCCGTCGGCTCAGGAGCGGGCCGCTCCTCGGCCGCCCGCTCCATTGTCATTCAGCTGGTTCGCGCTTTATTCCATATGTGACTGACGGCATCACATTCTCTCTGTAAACGCGAGTACTGCGCCCACTTGATCCGCGCTCCGACCGTAAAATTATTTATGTGCACAATGCATCAGCCTCGGGGCTTTTCTAGGCGATTCACTTGAATTCTTCAGCTGAAAATAAAGAACAGGGACGGCTTTCTGTGAACTTGGACAGCAGCCAGCCTTAACATAAATATACTGTGTCATTGTGTACAGAGTATACCAGACTCGTTGTACGCGCAGGAGAACCTATGCACGGCTCCCTCCCCTCCCCACCTCTCTCACCGGTAGAAGCGACCCCCCCCCCCTCTCACCGGTAGAAGCGCTCCCCCTCTCACCGGTAGAAGCGCTCCCCCTCTCACCGGTAGAAGCGCTCCCCCTCTCACCGGTAGAAGCGCTCCCCTCTCACCGGTAGAAGCGCTCCCCCTCTCACCGGTAGAAGCGCTCCCCTCTCACCGGTAGAAGCGCTCCCCCTCTCACCGGTAGAAGCGCTCCCCCTCTCACCGGTAGAAGCGCTCGCCCCCCCCCCCTCCCCTCTCACCGGTAGATGCGCTCCCCTCTCACCGGTAGAAGCGCTCCCCTCTCACCGGTAGAAGCGCTCGCCGTCTGCCCAGCGCGACTGTCCGCCGCCGGTGCAGGAGAGCGCCGGGCTGAGGCTGAGGTTGCCGGCCGCCGCCCGGTCCCGGTACAGCAGCTCCAGGCCGTGAGCGTACACCGTCATGGCGCGACCGATCGCCTCCTTCAGGCTCTCCTCGTCCGTCCGGAAATGGACGCCTGCAGCGACAGGGGGTAGCCGGAGATCAGTAACCACGGAACGGGTACATCACCCCCGGCGGCAGGGGGTAGCCAGGAGATCAGTAACCACGGAACGGGTACATCACACGTGGCGGCAGGGGGTAGTCGGCATACCACCCCTGCTGGTGTACCACGCCGGGCGGTCGGCATACCCACCCGTAGTTGGTTTACAACCCCTGCTAGTTGGCATATAACCGTCCGTGCTGAGCGGTATACTAGGTGTGAATTTCAAGACAGTAATATGCAGTCGGCTGAGCCGTAATAAACAATTTCAGACCACATGAAGCCGCCAGAAGTCTCGTAATTCTGCTATAAAGGCCGATGTGACAGTGCATAATTGAGGTCCGCTATATACCGCTCCATTGTCAGTCCGTCCCCGTTTGGCCGCTGAAATGGCGGCGGTAATCCCCCGGCTCCATTTGGAGATGCAGCGCCGCGCAGACGACGGACGGGCCGACAGGAGGGTTAGTTATTCAGGGAGCGGCGCTGGTTATTCGGGGAGCAATTATAATAAGGGGGATATATAAGCATATTCATATCTCTATACTCAGGGAGATATATAAGCATTTTTAAATGGTTCTGTTTTTTAGATCCGATGTAAGTATAGGCGATTATGCGTACCTTTTTGCCGGAAGAGGCTGAAACACACTCTTTCGGCATATACGCAGGAAATCGAATCCATCAGCCTTTTCCAATAAATTGCCTCCCCCCATATCAATCGCACGCACGGGGTACTGGCGAATTGCACCCCTGGAATACCTACAGTGACGTCATGGACCTTAGCCTGACTGGTCGTGAGACATTGTTGAGATCACGGATCAAACATTGGGTCCATGCAATTAAAGGTACACGTTTCCTATGGAACACGTAAGTACATAGAAAGGTATCTATCGTGCATGTAGTTATGCATGCATGCGGGTAATTAGCATCCATGATCTGAATGCGTGTATGTTTGCACGAATGGATGTATGTATGTATGCGTTGTATGTAAGTATATGTATATGTGTGTATGTAATAGGTATGTATATTTGTAGGTATGTATGCTTGTAGACATGTAAATGTGTATGTTTGTAGTTATGCAATATGCATGTCTGCATTTAGAGAAATGAAAGCATGATTTTATGTCGAATCGCCTGTTGCTCAATTGGCCGCTTATTAGCCCGTTCATGTTGAGAAAAACTTCAATTTAACTGTTTTAGCAATTGTGATGCTTTGGTCCATTCGATATTGCAATGGTCGATATTTTATCCCTCAGTTTTTTCCCCAAAAAAGATAAGGCTTAGAGTCAAGGGCCATACCTTGACCAGCTTTTGACGAATGCTGATTGCTGAATGCCTCATTTATTTTAGTACATAGACCGCAAAATATGATGTTAAGTTTTATAAACAAATGCAGACAATGCATAATGCATACACATTTTTCATTCTCTCATTTTTTTTTCTTCTAATTTTACAGAGGCACCTCACTAGCAAAAGTTTTGTGTTGCCTTGGACAAACTAAAAAAAAAAAACTATTGGAACAGACGCTCACTGGCGAGTTCAGTTGACCTTCACGGGCTAATGTGTGTAGGTACAAACTGTCTTAAAAGTACCGCGCAAATTAACGGTGGACCCATCAAGCCTGACCAAGGAAGGACTGCTATAATTTGAAAGTCACCGAACCAATTGACCTGGGACGAGCACTGTAAAAAATGTTTACTATTTTTTAGTTATCCTGCCACTTTTCACTAACTACATAGGAGTAAACTTTACTTTAACTAACAAAATACGAGTATTACTCGCACTTCAAGTCTACTCGCATTTTGTTAGTGAAAAGTGGCCGGATAACTAAGAAATAAGTAAACATTTTTTTACAGTGAGGACGTCCTTCACTGTAAGGACTGCGGTGACTGCGGTGACTCAAATTTAGCAGTCCTTCCTCGGTCAGGCTTGATGGATCCACCGTTACTTTGCGCGGTACTTTTAAGACAGACTGTACAATATACATACAATGTACTCGGCATAATGTAGAGTAGACGAGACCATAACAATTAAGTTTGTTTCTGATAGGCTCATCTTTGCGTAGTCGAAAAAAATGTTATAAATTATTAGTGCCAAAAAAAGAAAAAAACGGTACGTTCTGCACTGTAACAAATGACAATTGAGATATGTAAGCTTAGCCCTCGTGCACATAATTATAGAAGGTGAATTGAACGGACACCCCTCGTTTTTTTTACAAATAACTGGCGGAAAAGGCGAGGAATTGCAAGAACGTACGCTCCAGTCATTCAATTCTGCATCTTATCTAAGAATTCGATGACCCTTACCCAAATGACATTTTGCCAGCTGCAGCAAAATCAGTTGGGAAGTTAAATCACCTAGCGTGGCCTGATGGTCTGGAGTCAGGAATGAGCAAAAACTCACTTGATAAATCTAAGAAGAGTTTCACCAAATAAATGGCGCCGCGCATCGCCGTTTCTGGGATATCTCAGACCTGTCGACCAGTGGATATCCACCTGTTGCGATATCCATCTCATCAGATATGGGCCTGCAGAAATGGCCGCCTTGTACGCGGGCTATTGTAACTCGCTATTGGCATCAGTGGTTGCTTCTATTGGCGCCATGGCTAGCGTGGATCATTACTACCTTGCTATTCAGTTGAACAATGCAACAAAACAAGCCTCTTAACGTTGAACTAATTTGAATGTCAATCCCGCCTCCAACAAGATGTCAACAGCCCACCCCGCAACTCAGGCAATTACCGCCCCCCTCAACAGCAGCACGCAGAGACGGGATGAGCTACTCAGCGGGACGCACCAAAACAAAACAATTACCCTCCCCATGCAAATCTATTAACCAAACTTCCACCACAGAGCCGCAGTTCGGGACTTGAACAGCGCTCTGCACAGCTGCTGACAGACAATGGGGCACATTCAGTCCCCCACATTCAGTCCCCAGCCAGCTCTGGCCGGTCGCTATGGAAACACCTGCCGGATAGCCGAGACTGGCTCAGCGGTCGGCCCACTCAGCGCAGAGAACCGTGAGCTGTGCTGGTTCTCACCGAACGGTGAGTTGTGTCCTGCTCTCACGGAGCGGTGAGCTGAGCCATGCTCTCACCCACGGGCCCAAGGGCCATCATCAATACCCACAGTGCCTACCGACAGTTCTGGCAGGACCGACACTTACCAACAGCACCAGCAGTTCCCGTGCCTATACAGTATACATGTTACAGTTAGTATGCGAAATCCGTTAGTTTGCAACACAACTAGTTACGTTGCAAACTACCTGACCGGCCAGGTAGACCTAGTTACTTTGCAACGGAACTAGGTGTGTTGCAACGGAACTAGTTGTAATGCGAAATCGACGAGGCAGTGGCTCTATTTGTCGTTTATATTCATCTTTTATGTAAATTTTAGCAACGGTTGTTAAAACAAAGCTGTGTTTTTCTAACGTGTGACACTAGACATACGTGTAGGACGGGTGGTCACATTTATGGATGAAAATTGAAACAGTTTCGACTAGTGACTACATAATGTGACGATCACTGGCGGATCCAGAGGAGGGGCAGTTCCGGGGGGCATTTTACGATTTTGATTTTTTTAGACACCCACTAACACCAGTCACCACAGCCGTCGCACAGAACAGAACTGAACTGTATTGTCCCATTTTGTCCCGTGATCCAGGGTAAGCGTGCGATCAAGAATCTGTCTCACCGGGCGACTCCTACTGCGACTTGCCTAGCCAGGTGACCTAGCGGTGCCGGGTCATTCGGTAACAGCCAATGAGCAGAGGGCAGGTTGCGTCACAGAATGATCGGTTGTGGAGGTAGGAGCTCGTCAGCGACTCGGTTCTGGAATATTCCGAAATCGGCAGCAGAACCTTTACTTTCCGCTTATCCCGCGCCCCACTGGGGTCTGTGTATAACACGCCCTACGGGGGGGGGGGGCTATTCATAGACTCCCCCTTCTTACTCCGAAACTACTGGTCCGATCGTCAAAATTCAAACGGCATCTAATAGCCCCGGAAAAACTGTCGAACGAAACCAAATTTCATTGACCTCGAGGTCACCGATATCGTCACAGGTCAGGTCAAAGTAAATATTATTGATATTTGGCTTGTTCACCTTTTGGGCTCTATGGCTGCCGTCTTACAAGTCAGATCAGGCTGATTTTTGGTTTACACACTCTTGAACAGATGCTTTAGATATTCTGAGGGTACCAAACTTGTAGGTACTTTGATTTTCAGGTCAGGGTCAGGTCATCATAGGTCACGGAAATCTTATGTCATAAGTCGGTCACGTGACACATGGTTTATGGTCCATTTAGGCTATAGATTTCGAATTCGGTGTCGCCTGTGTCAGTTGAGGCCATTTTCATCTGAATATAGCTGAGGTCAGGTCACTTTCAGGTCAAAAAAGGTCAAATTTTAAAGTTGAAATTTTTCAACAAAAAACATGTCTATCGGATGCAGTTTGAGCTCAGGAACACGATGGTGCTGTTTATATTGGTGTGCGATGTCAAATTGGTACAGAAAAATTGATTTGAAAATTCAAAATTGTGAAATTTTTGCTATAATGCGTATAACTTGACCATTTTTTAAGATATCTGGCTAAAACTTGCTAGGTTAAGTCATAAGCATGTGTTCTATAATATTTATTCCGTTTTTTCGAAAAGTGCAAAAGTTTTTGAAAAAAGATAAAAATACAAATTTTAAATTTTAATATGTATAATTTTCAAAGTCAATTTTTTTTTTTGAAAATTTTGAAAATCGAACATGACGTCACTCTGACGTCATTTCCGGCCGACCTATGATAGATACGTAGTTGAAATTTTGACACAAGGTGTCAAATTGATGCAGCCGAAGGTACCTGCTGAAAGTTTGGCGGCGATACGTCAAGCGGTTTAGAAGTTATTGCAGAAAAACGGGAGGGGGGCTATGAATAGCCCCCCTCCCCCAGTGGGGCGCGGGTTATGTCTACAGTACACATTTATGGTGATCACTGGCGGTTCCAGAAAGATGGTCTTAAACGTTGCGGGAGACATAATCCAAAAAAAAAAAGTTTTCCAAAAACCTTTCGGATTTTGATTCCAATCCTTACACACGGCTGTGCAATCTGAAACAAGTATTTGATTATAAAAGTTGCTCAGTTTCCGTTTCGTTCTCAAAATAAGTAAATATTTGTCACTTTCGGGCGCTGCGTGGATGGCGAAGCGATTTTGGGCGCCCCCCCCCCCCTCTGGATCCGCCAGTGATCGTAACGTATGTAGTCGAATCCGGTTAATTCACTGTTTATATCCTAAATGTGACCACCCGTCTTATGTCTAGTGTCATCCGTTAGAAAAACACAGCTTTGTTTTAACAACCGTTGCTAAAATTTACATAAAAGTTGAATATAACCGACAAATAGAGCCACTGCCTCGTCGATTTCGCATTACAACTAGTTCCGTTGCAACACACCTGGTTCCGTTGCAAAGTAACTAGGTAGTTTGCATCCTAACTAGTTAGTTTGCAAACTAACTGGACGGTCAGTTAGTTTGCAACGGAACTAGTTTCGTTGCAAACTACCTGGCCGGTCAGGTAGTTTGCAACGAAACTAGTTGCGTTGCAAACTAACGGATTTCGCATACTAACTGTAACATACATACAATCAGTACCGACAGTATTAACCCGCGCCCCGTTGGGCTCTGCCGAGCAACGCGCCCGGTTGGGGGGGGGCCATTTTGGCCCCCCCTAAGATCTCGAGAACCACGCAACATAGCGACAAGCGGTAAACGGCGTTGGATAGCCCCAACGGGGAACTACCTTGTGACCCAATTTTATTGACCTAGGTCAAACCGATGACGTCACAGGTCAGGTCAAAGGTCCAATTTTCACCGTTCACAGGCACTTCAAGAAATGCGTTGTAAAATCGAGTAAAATGCATTTCATTGAAAATCATCGATGGGGAAATGTTCTTCAAACACATATTTTGCTATTTGAGGTCACTGATACCAGGTCAGGTCACAGAGGTCAGGTCACGGGGGGGTCACAATATGAAAGCGTCGTGTGATACATGTTTTATGGTCCATTTTACATGACAAATGCGATTATATGGGTCAGGCAGCCTTTGGGGCCAGCTTAAATCACGTTTTGGTCAAGGTCAGGTCAAGGTCAGGTCAAGGTCAGGTCAAGGTCAGGTCAAATTAGGTCAAATTTCAAAGTTAATATTTTTGCATAAAATGGGTATCGAATCGATGCAGCTCGTCACGGGGAGTTCAATGGTGGTCTTTGTTTTGCCGTACGAGGTCTAGAATTGCTAAAAATTGAGTTCAAAAATTTGACGTCATCATTTTTGAACAGTTTTTTCGCTATAACTTGGCCAAAAAACGAGATATCGATCTGAAATTTGGTATGTATATAGAAGAGCGCTGGGACTATCACATATATTCCGTTTTTTTTCGAAATTCGGAAAAATTTTGGATTTTTTCAAAGTTTTTCTAAAAAAATCAATTTTTTGATTTTTTTTGGGTCAAAAACCAAAAATTTTGAAAATCCGAGATAGCAGTTTTGTAGCGCCGCTTTTTGTCTACTAGACCATATAAAGAACTTTGAAATTGCTTGATAACTGTAGATTTCGTGAGCGTTTCAAGATTGCATGTTTTTTGCTCATTTTTGCTCGAACATGACCTCAGTTTGACCTCAATAATTCCTGACCTAAGGTGACCTAAGACTTGAAATTTGGTGTGAAGGTGTCAAATTGATGCCCGGGAAGGTACTGAAAATTTGGCGGCGCTGCGCGCCGCCGTTTTCTTGCTATTCAGGAAAAACCACAGGGGGGGCCAAAATGGCCCCCCCCCCAACGGGGCGAGGGTTAATAGTGCTAGTTCGCCTGGACTGAAACTGAACTGAAACTGAACTGAAACTGAATTGTAACTGATCTGAAACTGCCGGAAATCTCAGAAACGGAGGGCTGGAAAAACCAGGGTTAAGATAAGTAAACATCTAGTTTTAAAACTGCACATCTAGCTTAAAAACACATCTAGCTTCAAAACTGCAGCCTGTTTCCACATAATCATAAAGTAACGTTTATCGCACGACATTGTGATGTATGTCCCACATTTTTTTATGACCAAGCGTGGGCGATTTGTCAAACCAATGACAGACTGCGAGTTTTACGAGTTGCCGAGTTTTACGAGTTTACAACTTAGGTAAACTCCTGGTAAACTACGAGATGGTTCTGGCTGTATAAAATACTCGGGGCTGTGCCAGTTCATGTCTAGACGATTCCTTATTGTTACGAGTACGACCCAGCCGGACCTGACCTGTCGTTTCGTAGCGCTGTGTAGCGTGTAGCGGGCCCGCCGCCGCCCTGAGCGGGCTGCGCACTCAGTCAGTCAGCGGGCTGCGCACTCAGTCAGTCAGAGGGCTGCGCACTCAGTCAGTCAGAGGGCTGCGCAGTCAGTCAGTCAGTCAGCGGGCTGCGCACTCAGTCAGTCAGCGGGCTGCGCAGTCAGTCAGTCAGCGGGCTGCGCAGTCAGTCGCTGCAGTCTCGGCAACTGCTCCGTACCCGGCAGTCCCACTGCTGACTGCGTCTCCCCAGCGGGACTGGGACTCCTCCCCCTCCCCCTCCCCCCGGACTGTGTCTCCCCACCGGGACTGGGACTCCTCCCCCTCCCCCTCCCCACCGGGCTGTGTCTCCCCACCGGGACTGGGACTCCTCCCCCCTCCCCTCCCCGCCGGACTGTGTCTCCCCAGCGGGACTGGGACTCCTCCCCACCGGGCTGTGTCTCCCCAGTGGGACTGGGATTCCTCCCCCTCCCCACCGGGCTGTGTCTCCCCAGAGGGACTCCTCCCCCTCCCACCGCCGGGCTGTGTCTCCCCAGTGGCCCCGGGACAGCCTGCACCACAGTTGCTGTGAGTGTCTCCTCCGACACCGGGCTGTGTCTCCCCAGTGCGATGGGACTGGGACGTCCTGTCTCAGTCAAATAGGTAATGCACTTCTCTGGTTATCGACATGTATATCACACGCCGCTCTGGAGGTCCAGGTACCGCCGCTCTGGTGTTCTTCCTCCTCTGCCCAGTGTCGCTCTCTCCTCTCTCCCTCGACTCTCTCCCCTCTGTCCCTCGACTCTCTCCCTCCCCCAGCAGTCGGAACTCCGGGCGTGCGCCGAGTGCGGCCGCAGATCGCCGGCTTAGGGTCGCCTTCAGTTGGTGAGACGCGCGCGGTCCGCTCCACTCCAACTCACCCCGAAATCCCCGCGGCTACTAAAGCACCGCTCAGCGCCGCGCACCGCCCCACACCACGGCCAATCGATGACGCCGCGCTCACAGCACCTAGATTTGGCAATAAGGCTGAGTTCGGCGCTCAGGTTTCTGGCCGTTCCTGGAGATTCAGCAGGTCATACCCTTTGCAGGTCCAATAAGGCGGTCTCCCCTCCCGCAACCCCTCCCCAAAGTAATAGTGAACTATCACTGGCATCAGTGGTTTCACATCACAAACGTCTTCCGTGTGGTCGACACTGTATCGATATGCCCAAGTGAAAACCCTGTCCTACTTCACCTGTAACTGGCCAACCTGGTAGCCTGATGAAGCGAGTAAGTAGGTATCTAACTACGGTATTGTGTATCTCTCATGCGGGCCAGCCGCTGCTGCTGAGTCCGTATTTATCGATAATGAGACGCAATCTCCGGCTGCCCTAAAATAAAAAAACACGGCTACAACAAACAGCTCCCTTCTAGCTTCTAGCTCCCTTCTTAAAGACATGTGAATCCCAATTTGGATTCAAGGATGGCCATTCGACATCTCATGCTGTTTATGCATTTAAAGAGACAGTGAACTATTACACAGAGCGAGGCAGTTCGGTGTATGTGTCCTTTTTAGATGCGAGTAAGGCGTTTGACAGAGTGTGTCATGCCACGCTTTTTAAGATACTTGATCAACGAAAAGTTCCCCCAATATATTTGAAACTTCTTATTCACTGGTACGGGCATCAGAGAATGAGTGTCAAATGGGCCAGTAGGGAATCAGTGTCATTCTCCATCCAGAATGGTGTAAGGCAGGGCGGAAACCTCTCCCCATTGCTATTCAATGTATATATTGATGATCTGTTGATTAAGTTGCGTTCTCTTCGAACTGGATGTTTTGTTGGCGATTGTGCCGTCAATGTCATCGCCTATGCGGATGATATAGTGCTTCTATCCCCCACCAGACAAGGGCTTCAGACTCTGGTGGATCAGTGTGAATGTTTTGCTGTGTCCAGAGATATAAGGTTTAATGTGCAAAAAACTGTGTGCATGGTTTTTAACCCTAGGAAGCCTTATAAAGCTAGTCATTTAATGAACTCTAAGGAGCCAAAAATCGCACTGTGTGGTGAGAATCTGAAATGGGTCAGTCAATTTAAATACCTTGGCCATATCATTTCTAATGACTTATGTGATGTGCCCGATATTCGAAGGGTAAAGCGCTCAATGTACTATATGACCAACATGCTTTATGCAAAGCTCAGGCATGCTAATAAGAGTTTACTTATAAAATTATTTAAGTCATACTGTACACATATGTACGGATGTGAACTATGGAATGTTGATACCAATCAGAGATCTCTTCGTGAAATGCATGTAGCGTATCATCGGTGCATTAAAAAGCTTATGAATTTGCCCCTTGGAACCAGAAATCATGAACTGTGTCATCGAGTCAAATTACTTACTTGTCCTATGCTTCTGGCTAAAAGACAGCTCATGTTTCACCGTCGCATCAATCAAAGCAGTAATGGTATTGTCCAGTGTATTAGAAATAGTGTAATAGGCCGTAATGGATTATCTGCGAAAGCTAGCCTCGCAATACGGAGACGCTACGACCTACTAGGCTTGGATTTCAGTGTCATAACTCCATTTGACTTACAAAACATATTTATGTCGAACATTGAGCGTATAGTCAATGAACGCATGATGAGGCGGGACCAAGGCGGGACCACCTAGATGTAATGACTTAGATGCCTGACTTAATGGGTAAAACGTAGCTGTGCTATGTCTGCATGTTCGTGTGTTGTGTTGGTGTGTATTGTTATGTGTTGAATATGTACCGTGAAATATCGGTGCGAAATAAATGGATTATTATTATTATAAACACTGACCCAGTGTACCCCTCGGTACCATACGAAAACAGCCAGTGACCTATTTGCCTAGGGAAAGAACTAAAACTGCAGAAAGTTCCATCTAGAAAAATGTCGGACAGATAACCTGTCATGCACAAGCTTGGATTTCAAACTTTTCCGGGCTGATCTGAGCCTAACCTGGCTCATTCACAAGTTTGGATTGCAATTTGTTTTGCCAGACTTGAGAATGATCTGGACCTAACTTAACACCAGTCGTGAAGTGGCCGTTGCCAGCCCCAGCTGATTCAGCATGCAAAATAGATAATAAAACATAGACGATCCTTATGTGGTTGTTTTGGTATTACGACTCCGAGTTATCAGTGATCTGATCTTTGAGGCGTGATGATGACGATTTAACGGCGACAACTTCATAACTTAAACTCAGCTTGATGTATTCTACTTTTACAACATCTATACTACTATTTGAACAGGATCCATCTGTCTGTCTGTCTGTTTGTCCGCCACGCCGTGTAGTGGGTTCAATTTAGCCGGCCTACAGGGCAGACGGTATATCGTAGGGGGTTGAAATTTGCACACCTTATAGGTGACAAAGCGGGTCAGCGCCTTTTCTAGGTTTCCACTCGCTGGGGTGCACGGTTTGCGCGTGGGGCGCGCTGGAAGAACGCCAATGAAATTTTCATCGGTTCGTATATCTTCATTGAGAGCCGGGGTCGACAAACTTTGTGGACTAAATGCATGCCGATCGGTGGCGGGTGCCTCGCATTGGCGGATGGGCAGGTTTTAATTTGAATAAATAGTGTCGAGAGAATGTGTAGATTTTCGTTGAATGGCAACAGTTTGTGATACGAGTTTACAAATGCACCGCGTTTGCCGCAATGCGCCACAATTATCTCAGGGCGTCATTTTCGCCGCAACTCGCACAGTTTTGTCAAATATAGTCCGATATGGGTGTAATTTGGTGTCAAGATGCATGCTCAAACAACAGGTACAGATGCGCCGCATTTGCCGCAATGCGCCACATTTGCCACAAAGCGCCATTTCCGACAAAATCGAGTAAGGGCAATGGAATGGCACGAATTATTCTGTGACCTGACATGACCCAGCGGTGTTGGTAGGAGTAGGGGTAGGGGTAGTGGTAGGGGTAGTGGTAGGGGTAGTGGTAGGGGTAGTGTAGTGGTAAGGGTAGTGGTAGGGGTAGTGGTAGGGGTAGTGGTAGGGGTAGTGGTATGGGTAGTAGTAGTGGTAGGGGTAGATGTAGTGGTAGGGGTAGGGGTAGGGGTAGTGGTAGGGGTAGTGGTAGGGGTAGTGGTAGGGGACAGGGGTAGGGGTAGGGGTAGTGGTAGGGTAGGGGTAGTGGTAGGGGTAGTGGTAGGGGTAGGGGTAGTGGTGGAGACAAAAGCAAAAAAGTGGCCCGGGCTGATCCCAGCGGACGAGAGGTGACCTATGTGACCTGGCCTGACCCAAAGTGACCGGGGCTGACCCCTTTGACCCGTCTTGACCCCGTATCACCCAAATTTCATCCAACAACGCCCTCAGAACAGTTCTTTTTTAAATTCTCTTCACATTTCCGTCCATATCTATGCTTCTAGACGACACATCGACATGAATCAAACACCATTCGAAAGCAAATTGGCTGGTGCCGCAATTTTTCCTACCACGCAGCAAAGCAAGTGGCGCAGCCGCTTGTCTATATTACTATTTGTGGTGACGTAGTTTCTGTCTATTACAAAGGTCGCGACATGGTGCTACGTAGCGCGGGTTACAGGTCACACCGTTGCACCTACCGCGCTGAAGTTTGCGCAACTCATAGAACAAGGATGGACAACGTGCCTTTGATGGGTCTCAGCTCGATCGGATCAATAGCGAGCGCGTGGCGCGTGCCCAAAAAGTGCAAATTCGCGTCATAGACTTTACATGTATTAATCGGCTGGCAAAAACGGGCGAAAACAGCCAAATTTGCCCGACACGGGTCCGGTCCCGGTGCAATATCTCGGTAACCGTGGGCCCGACCGGTACGGGGAAAACAGCATCGTGTAGAGAATCGAACGAGCTATCGAATGGTGTGCGGTGCAGGGGTTGGCACGCGCCACGTGCACCGGGGAGGACACTTTCTTTTGAAAAATGGACGTTTTGGACGGATTTTGGAATTTATATTAATTTCAGGTGATCGTCAGACGGAATGAGTTGAAACAGCGCCTATTAGCAATAAAAATGTACCGTCTCTCATGGAAAAATTGTGAAAAGCTAATTGATAAAAAACAATGTGGAAAAAATCGCTGAATTAAATGGTATTTGTCCAAAATGTGCCACTAAATAATTACACGGATTTTGCTGCTTAACCTGATACGTTTGACAATTGAAAATGCTATCATTGGAAAGAGCATTCAATTCTCTCCAAGATCCAATCATCACGTTTGCATGACAAGCAACAGTATTCTTAAAAATATAAATGTTTCAAACCTCTGCAAAACGATTTTTAGTGAAAATTATCTACGCCTTTAATTTGTCATAAAACTACGCGCCTAAATTATAAAGCACATTTGACAGATTCTGAAGTGGAAAGCATGCTTATCAGACACGGGCACCTCGATGCGGTGGATATTTTTTCCACAAACCAAAACGTTTAGCCGTCAAAAAGCAATCGACCGAAATGGATAGATAACCCAACCGACACAAGAACAACCGAACACCCGCCGATCGAAAATATCCCTTTTCGCGTTGCGGAGCACGCGGGTCACCCTAGTTTCTACTAAAACAGAGACATCAGCGTATCAATCACAATCACACAGGCACATCCGAAAGCAGCGCTCTGAAACATGAAGCCGCATTTGGCGGTGCTCTACCCCTCGGCGTGTGAATTGGTACAAATGGTCGCGGCGCTCCATGGGATCAGGATCAGAGGCCGCCCTGTCGGTAGCGTTACCCCCCGTGAGGCAGCGCGTGGGCGCCGGCCGGGGGCGTTCCCCAGTGGGGCGCCGGCCGGGGGGCGCCCCGGATATGACCCACGGGCCGCGAGGCGCCCCAGACTCACCGAGCATCCCGATGGGGAAACTGTCGGGCGCCACTGCCGTGCTGCCCTGCACGCTCTGCGTCACGATCCACACGTAGTTCTTCCCTGGAGGTGGGAACAACCACCGGTGTCATGAACATAACCGGGTAGGAACAGGCTGGCTAAGTTGGTAATTTCGGCAACTTGGAATAACTGCAAAATATATTTTTGAAAGTGCGAGCGGAGTAAGCAAGTAAGAAGTTAAAATTCTCGTTATCTTGAGCAAAGCAGTCAAATACTAACACAAAAGCGGTACCACAAGAAGTATGTATTTGGAAAAATGCACAACCGTTCGCGTTGGTAGGTTCGCTTTGGGACATCTTATGGCAGCTTTCCAACACTCCATCCCGAGGCGAGGCATTCAGAGCGCATGAACACCAGTTTGAACAGCTTGAACTGCCACGATATGACTGTCACAATATGACTGTCACATAATGACTGTCACAATATGACTGTCACAATATGACTGTCACAATATCACTGTCACAATATCACTGTCACAATATGACTGCCCCATTATGATTGTCAAAATATGACTGTTACGTTATGAGTACGGTGTGCTAAGCAAGGACATCTACCTTTTTGCAATAGCACATTAATAACATTTTGCCTTCCAGTTGTGTTGACGGCGGCGGGGTGTCGTGTGTGTATGATGTATAGCGGGACCCGAGTGACCCCAACCTGTCAGCGGTGACTGACATCTGTCAGTGGTGACTGTCACCTGTCAGTCCGCTGGACGATGGCAGTGGCGACTGTCAGCTGTCAGCGGTGACTGTCAGCGGTGACTGTTACCTGTCAGTCCGCTGGCGGTGGTGACAGTTACCTGTCAGTCCGCTGGCGGTGGTGACTGTCACCTGTCAGCCCGCTGGCGGTGGTGACAGTTTGTCAGTCCGCTGGCGGTGGTGACTGTCACCTGTCAGTCCGCTGGCGGTGGTGACAGTTACCTGTCAGTCCGCTGGCGGTGGTGACAGTTACCTGTCAGTCCGCTGGCGGTGGTGACTGTTACCTGTCAGTCCGCTGGCGGTGGTGACAGTTACCTGTCAGTCCGCTGGCGGTGGTGACTGTCACCTGTCAGTCCGCTGGCGGTGGTGACAGTTTGTCAGTCCGCTGGCGGTGGTGACTGTCACCTGTCAGTCCGCTGGCGGTGGTGACTGTCAGCGGTGACAGTTACCTGTCAGTCCGCTGGCGGTGGTGACTGTCACCTGTCAGTCCGCTGGCGGTGGTGACTGTCAGCGGTGACAGTTACCTGTCAGTCCGCTGGCGGTGGCAGCGGTGACTGTTACCTGTCAGTCCGCTGGCGGTGGTGACTGTTACCTGTCAGTCCGCTGGCGGTGCCCAGTAAACATGACGACGTCGGCCCAACGTCGGTTCAACCTCGGCCCGACATCGGCTGGACGTCGGATATGCCCGCATGTTCCGACGTCCAGCCGAAGTCCAACCGACGTCGAGCCGACGTCGAGCCGAGATCGTTTGCCGAGGTTGACGAGATCGTTTGTCGTTGAACCGACGGGGCCGACGTCGGCATGTTTATTGCGACAACGCGCCAAAAATATCAACCGGCGGCGGGATTCGAGCCCCCCAGTCGCCGACGTCGGCATGTTTACTGGGACAACACGCCAAAAGCATCAGCCGGCGATGGGATTCGAACCCAGTGTCATTCGAACGCGAGGTTAGTGCGCTAACCACTACACCACGCAGCCAGCTAACGAATTTGGTTTGTTTTGTTCCGTTATGCCCTTTTGGTCTGACAAGACCATTTCAGAGCCGGAAGGATCATAGGATGGAGACATTGGTCTTTTTGGCGAGCACCCTGGGTCCAGTTCATATAGAGTCCCTGGTCCCATTGCTGTTACGTGACGCTTATTGGAAAGGGCGACCCCACAATGGATTTATATAGCCACTCTTAGGGGAAGGTGGGGTAAGACGGCCCAGCGGGGCAAGACGGACCACCAGCCCTCCCGGCTGAACCGCTGCTGGTATCTACTGCTTTATGCACTCACTATGTTTGTTTTCCTTCGTAACAATGGCCACCTTGAGCTCATGCTGCTAGGATGCATAGCTTTTGAGTTATTGAGAAAAATGTTGTTTTTCGTCAAACCGATCTAATATAAGAGGTCTACGGGTGATTCAATTACGGCGCCTTTCTGGCATGATTAGTTTCTATTTTGCACTTAACTGTGTAGAACAAAGTTATAAACTTAGTTATAGTCACACTTTAGGAAAGGCAAGGTTTTGCAATGTTGGGCTATTTGACATATACGTCATGATAATGACAGAATTTAGATTTGGGGCAAGACGGACCACTGTGTTCCATCTTACCCTGTGGTGGTCCATTATACCCTGCATATGGAAAGTTCTTTCCCAAAACATTGACACAAGCTTAAGTAAGCAAATTTTTCAGGAAGGAGTCTTTGTTGCATGTGAGCCATGCATGCAAGTGTTCAGTTAGCATGCATTCATGCCAAACGACAATCAACACACATGTTCCCAGCTTTTAGCTGCACTTCCAACACACATGAGTAAAGAATAAAGGCTCATTTTGTTATTTTACCATTCTGGTTACTTTTTCTTACAAGAGTAGAGAGCAGAAGTGTAACACACATGAACGGAAAGCAGGCACTGCTGGGTGGTCCGTCTTACCCCACGTTTTTTCTTGTTTGAGTTTTTGACATGTCCCTCTTTAAGAGCATCCACCACCTAGATGTCTTTAATTTGAAATTTAGTCTTTACACATATCAACAGAGGAAGGATTGAGCATTCCGAAGATTATAAATAATATGAATTACGAGAGCAGTGTAGCAAGATATGCGGCCTCAAACCTTAGCTGGTCCGTCTTACCCCACCTTCCCCTACACACCTGCACCAACGTTTCCCAAAGTGTCCCTTTGACAAGTGGCACTTTGGCAAAGTGACACTTGCCGACTGGCCTTTCTATATGAACTGGGCCCGGCCCTGGTGAGTTGCCGGGGCTGAGCCTGACCAAAGGATAGGTCGAGCAGCCCCCAAGCACTCACCGCACCCGGCTACGGGCGAGCTCGGCTTACGGGCAATCCCAAATGGGATAAAGTTTCCCGTCCAGTCCGGATCAGGGGGTTGCGGCGTGGAGGAAGATTTGAGTTTCCTGAGGATATTTTGAATACAGGAGCTCTTTATGAAACATGAAACATGTATTTTATATTATTTTAACGGTCAAAACAGCGGCCGATGTCGGTCCGACGTCGGCCCGACGTCGGCTGGACCTCAGCAATTGATCTCGGTCCGACGTCGGCCCGACGTCGGCTGGACCTCGGCTGGACGTCGGAACATGCGGGCATATCCGACATCCAGCCGACGTCGTTCCGAGGTTGGACCGACGTCGGGCCGACGTCGGCATGCCGATGCCGAGTTGCCGACGTCACCCCGACGTCGGCCGACGTCGGGCCGACGTCGGCAGGTATACTGGGTGGTGACTGTTACCTGTCAGTGGTGACTGTTACCTGTCAGTCCGCTGGCGGTGGCAGTGGTGACAGTTACCTGTCAGTCCGCTGGCGGTGGCAGTGGTGACAGTTACCTGTCAGTCCGCTGGCGGTGGTGACAGTTACCTGTCAGTCCGCTGGCGGTGGCGGTGGTGACTGTTACCTGTCAGTCCGCTGGCGGTGGTGACAGTTACCTGTCAGTCCGCTGGCGGTGGCAGCGGTGACAGTCACCTGTCCGTGGTGACTGTTACCTGTCAGTACGCTGTCAGTGGTGACTGTTACCTGTCAGTCCGCTGTCAGTGGTGACTGTTACCTGTCAGTCCGCTGGCGGTGGCAGTGGTGACAGTCACCTGTCAGTCCGCTGGCGGTGGTGACTGTCAGCGGTGACTGTTACCTGTCAGTCCGCTGGCGGTGGCAGTGGTGACAGTCACCTGTCAGTCCGCTGGCGGTGGTGACTGTTACGTGTCAGTGGTGACAGTTACCTGTCAGTCCGCTGTCAGTGGTGACAGTTACCTGTCAGTCCGCTGGGCGCTGTCAGTGGTGACAGTTACCTGTCGGTCCGCTGGCGGTGGTGACAGTTACCTGTTAGTCCGCTGGCGGTGGCAGTGGTGACAGTCACCTGTCAGTCCGCTGGCGGTGGTGACTGTTACCTGTCAGTCCGCTGTCAGTGGTGACAGTTACCTGTCAGTCCGCTGGGCGCTGTCAGTGGTGACAGTTACCTGTCGGTCCGCTGGCGGTGGTGACAGTTACCTGTTAGTCCGCTGGCGGTGGTGACAGTTACCTGTCAGTCCGCTGGCGGTGGTGACTGTTACCTGTCAGTCCGCTGGCGGTGGCCTGCCGCAGGATCTCCTTGGCCTCGTCGCGGGTCGAGTAGAGCAGGATGATGCGCGCGTCCGACTGACTGAGCTCGGACAGGTCGGCCTCCTGACTGGACACCGTCAGCGTGCCGATGATGGTGAACCTGCCGCACAGACAGTCAGGAGCTGACAGAGAACTGCCGCACAGACACTGAGACTGACAGAGAACTGCCGCACAGACAGCCAGGAGCTGACGGAGAGCTGCCGCACAGACAGCCAGGAGATGATGGTGAACCTGTCGCACAGACAGCCAGGAGCTGACGGAGAACAGCCGCACAGACCGCCAGGAGCTGACGGAGAACTGCCGCACAGACAGCCAGGAGCTGACGGAGAACAGCCGCACAGACAGCCAGGAGCTGACGGAGAACAGCCGCACAGACAGCCAGGAGCTGACGGAGAACAGCCGCACAGACGGCCAGGAGCTGACGGAGAGCTGCCGCACAGACACTGAGACTGACAGAGAACTGCCGCAGAACAGCCGCACAGACCGCCAGGAGCTGACGGAGAACAGCCGCACAGACAGCCAGGAGCTGACGGAGAACTGCCGCACAGACAGCCAGGAGCTGACGGAGAACTGCCGCACAGACCGCCAGGAGCTGACGGAGAACTGACGCACAGACACTGAGACTGAGAGAACTGCCGCGCAGACAGCCAGGAGCTGACGGAGAACTGCCGCACAGACAGCCAGGAGCTGACGGAGAACTGCCGCACAGACACCGAGATTGACGGAGAACTGCCGCACAGACACTGAGACTGACAGAGAACTGCCGCACAGACACTGAGACTGACAGAGAACTGCCGCACAGACACTGAGACTGACAGAGAACTGCCGCACAGACACTGAGACTGAGAGAGAACCAGCGGCGTATTTAGAAAATCGCGAAGGGGGGGGGCCAAGGGTTTGGAGGGCGCCACCTCACCCAAGGAGGGCGCCATACGGTCGCGAGATAAAAAATCACTCAACGGGGGGGGGGGGGGGTTGGGAGGCGTTTTTTACCATGCCACCAGTTTTTTTTTTGCGTAACCTCGTATAGGTCGTGCTGCATTGATTTTGCATCGTGTGTATTCTTTATACTCCAGGTCACAAAAGGTCAAGTGGTCTTGAAATGCTGCGCCGAAGGCGCGCGAAATTTTTGAAAACAACCTTTTCCTCCGCTTTTTAGGCACGCCTTTTATACGATCACTGTTCAAAGCTCCTCTCGCTCTTTTACCAAATTTGAAGGTATAAAAAATACCTAAGGTTTGGTCGGGCCGCTGCCACACAAACTGTATAGAAAGCTTGGCTCATGGGTGTCGATGTATAAAAGTTTATTGGCGGTGGCATATCTACGCACCAGATCACCGTATCGGATTGATACCGGAGCGCGAGATGCGTAAACATCATCCAAATTACCTCAGACCAGCCTTCATAGCCTTCTCACAGGTGCATACAGTGTACCCACATAACCAGTTTCAATCACCGAAACTTCAGATGCCTGCTGTTGCGGCCGAACCTGTTGACAATACTTAATCGTAATACATATAGATGCCATGATGCACGTAAAGTAGGATCAATCCGTTAAGACCAAAGACGTGTTTTATGCATCGTAGAGCGTAGATAGTTTTGGTAGGTATAGGTACTTCATTCATTGTGCTGAATGCACGTTCATTTGTGGCAGTTTTCACAGGCAAGACATCAACTACCTATGTGCAATAGAACGACTAAGTTGAAGAACATGCCAAAGGAGTAAATAAATGATAGGAGGGCAGCGATCAACGGATGTTGCCAATAGGTAGAAGGGCTGCGATCCACAGGAGGGCGCTAATAGGTAGAAGAGCCCCGATCAACATCCCGAGTTTCGACAGTAGGGCACCGATAGGTAGGAAGTTGGCGAGCAGCAGGAGGGCGCCAATGGATAGAAGGGCAGCGATCAACAGGAGGGCACCAATAGGTAGGAGGGCCCCGATCAACAATCAACAGGAGGGCGCCACCAGGTAAGAGGGTGGCGAGGAACAGGAGAGCACCAATAGGAGGGTGGCGATCAACAAGAGGTCGCCAATAGGTGGGAGGGCGGTCATCAACTGCAAGTCGCCAATGAGCGGAAGGGTGACGATTAAAATGGGGGTGGCAATGGTGAGGAGGGCGCCTTTGCTCAAGAGGATGACACGAACAGGACGGCGTCTGTGCGGAGGGCGCTGGTCAACAGGAAGGTGCCAGTAGATAGGAGGGCGGTGATCAACAGGAGGGTGCCAGTGGTTAGGAGGGCGGCGATCAACACGAGGGCGCCAATAGGAGAAGGGCCCCGATTAGCATTCAACAGGAAGGACTAGGGAACCAATAGGTAGGAGGGCGGCACTGAGCAAGAGGGTGCCAAAAGGGAGAAAGGCGGCCTTCAAAATTTCACATGAGGGCGCAATAGGTAGAAGAGCGCCAATAATTATGAGGACGCCGATCAGCAGAAGGGCGGCAATGTGTAGCAGGGTGGCGACCTACAGGAGGGCGCCTTCGGGTGAGAGGGCGCTTATTTACAGGACAGCGGCTTACATAGGCGACCACCGTTACGCTTAGAGAGCTACAGCCTACAAATGTGGTTGGAGGGCGCCCGAGGGAGCCCTCCAACCGTATTTGGAGGGCGTATTTGGAATGGGCGTCCTCCGAGGGCGCCCTCCATCCGTATTTTCCCTGTAAACACATTCGCGATTGGAGGGCGCCCTCCAGTCGCGATTGTTTTTCGATTCTATTACATCACAATTGCATTTGCGATTGGAGGGCGCCTTCGGCGCCCTCCAATCGCAAAGGGCGCCTTCGGCGCCCAAGGGGGGGGCCATGGCCCAGTGGCCCCCCCCCCTGCCTACGCCCCTGGAGAGAACTGCCGCACAGACAGCCAGGAGCTGACGGAGAGCTGCCGCACAGACAGCCAGGAGCTGACGGAGAACTGCCGCACAGACAGGCAGGAGCTGACGGAGCTGCCGCACAAACACTGAGACGGAGAGAACTGCCGCACAGACAGCCAGGAGCTGACGGAGAACTGCCGCACAGACACTGAGACTGAGAGAGAACTGCCGCACAGACACTGAGACTGAGAGAGAACTGCCGCACAGACCGACAGGAGCTGACGGAGCTGCCGCACAGACAGCCAGTAGCTGACGGAGAACTGCCGCACAGACAGTGAGACGGAGAGAACTGCCGCACAGACAGTGAGACTGACAGAACTGCACAGATACTGAGACTGACGGAGCTGCCGCCACGGTTCGTCGGAAGGTCATCTCAGGCTCAAAAGAAACGATATATACCATTCGAAAGCTGGCGGTGAGCTGAATCCAAAAATGTAATTCTTATCAAAATCGATCGATGGCCTTTTTTGAAAATTGCGTTTTTGTAAAAACTTTATAATCTTTTATTCAACGGGCTGTCCCGGACATTCTTGAAAACATAAACATGTATTTTTTAGTTCCAATGAAAGCTGAACGCCAAAAGAACAATATTTAGCGAAGCAATATTTCCAAACATTAATATGCGTCTCCCACAGCCAACAATAAGGCGCAATCACACAGCCCAGTGTCACGATGGACCAAAGTCAGCCACACAGAAGCGTGAAATGACCCTTATCGACTCGCAGACTCGGCGCTCTCGGCCCGCCCGACCAGCCACGGAAAGAACGTTCGGCTCTCGTTCTACTAACCAAATGTCATATTTGTCAGTTTAACTGTCCACATCGCCAGTAAAGTTATTCAGGATACCTGTGAAGAAAATTCATTGTTCTGCTAGATTTACAACATGCTTTAATTTACCTATTTCTTTTACATGTTTTGTTCCATCCAGCTGCGCTCAGTGCCCGCGCAGGGGAAGTTAACGGGGTTTCACTGTCAGAGGCTGTACTGGTGACAGCTGCTCGGCCGTGCGACCGGTCAAAGGTTACCCTACCCCACCGGGCGCTACCCCCACTCCACCCGAGCTGAGGCCGGTTCAACCTCTGACATTTCAGCGCGGCCAATTTTCCTTATATGGGCATGATACCAAGCTCAATTGAGCAAAGAAGACACGAACAAATGCAAATTAATGTATGATGTGAAGATGACAGAACAATGAATTTTCTTCACAGGTATCCTGAATAACTTTACTGGCGATGTGGACAGTTAAACTGACAAATATGACATTTGGTTAGTAGAACGAGAGCCGAACGTTCTTTCCGTGGCCGGTCAGGCGGGCCGAGAGCGCCGGGTCTGCGAGTCGATAAGGGTCATTTCACGCTTCTGTGTGGCTGACTTTGGTCCATCGTAACACAGGGCTGTGTGATTACGCCTTATTGTCGGCTGTGGGAGACGCATATTAATGTTTGGAAATATTGCTTCGCTAAATATTGTTCTTTTGGTGTTCAGCTTTCATTGGAACTATAAAATACATGTTTATGTTTTCAAGAATATCCGGGACAGCCCGTTGAATAAAAGATTATAAAGTTTTTACAAAAACGCAATTTTCAAAAAAGGCCATCGATCGATTTTGATAAAAATTACATTTTTGGATTCAGCTCACCGTCAGCTTTCGAATGGTATATACCGTTTCTTTTGAGCCTGAGATGACCTTCCGACGAACCGTGCCGCACAGACACTGAGACTGAGAGAACTGCCGCACCGACACTGAGACTGACAGAACTGCACAGATACTGAGACTGAGAGAACTGCCGCACAGACAGTGAGACTGACAGAACTGCACAGACACTGGCACCTGCAGCGGACCGGCCGAGCGCCGACCGCCGGCCGACGCCGAGCTCCGAGCTCCGAGCTCCGAGCTCCGAGCTCTGAGCTCCCGGGTCGCCGGCAATGAGCAGACCGCGCTCCTTTTTGGTCGGCAACGGTCTGTTTGACTGCGGTCAACAGCCCCGGTATGGATGCTCGGGGAAACCACGCGGCACTCGAGTGCGCAAAAGATGACGCTTGAGTAGGTACCGTGAGTTCCTACTCCCACTCGAAGGCATTATTGGGAATCATACTCTGGGTCTTAGGTAGATATAGCTACTGAAAAGTTTTACACTACATCTGATCACCCGAATACATATACTGCTTAAAGGTAGTGTGCCACCTTTGAAAGATTTCCCATTTTATTTTTCCTAGTATAAGAAGCTTCTGTTTTTACCTAATATCGCAAAAAAAAAATCAAAAATGGGCCTGGAATAGTGCCTTTTTCGCCTAAAAGTTTATCGGTTTTTAGATATGTATAACAACTGTAGTGGGCTCACCTGCAAACAGGCGTCGGGCAACAATAGCGAATGCGGCGCACTTGTGACAATAAGCAAAGGTCATTATAGTGTTACGACCATACGACGTACGGGAATGAGTTATCAGCTGTCTAATCGTAGACAACACAATGTCGAGCCTTAAACTGTAAGCCCGTATTGGTATTGTTTCTTTTATTTGGCTGTCGAACATTATTTATGGTTTGAAATATGATTTTATGTAAAATAATTGATATGATAAAGCCGTCTTATAAGTTATGACCCCATTTCACCACACGCAAGTGGCAGAAATGACAAGATCAGCTGACGCATTTTTCTTGGCCGAAGTCAGAGCGCGCAGCCCGACGCACCACCACCGCACCACAAAGTATGAGCAGAAGCCGCGCCCAAAGCCAGGGCCCCGGTAACGTGAGGTAGCCGAGTCGGCGGCCCCGGGCTATCACATGACACCGGGAGGACGCGCGGCTCCGGCTTGGGTCAGCGCACGCTGCCCTGACTCGGCTACCTCACGTTACCGGGGCCCTGGCTTTGGGCGTGGTCTACCGCACCACCTAACAGGAGTGTTCGAAACTGCAGGAGCTGATGATGAACGGGTTTATCGAAACTTGATTGGATGAGCATATCGGTAATAGCGATTTCAGTGTGTGCATTTATTGTTCATAGTGGTGTGAAATGTGGTTGGGGTACGACCGACAACCCGTCGGGGCGAATTTCGCACTGGGGTACTCAAAATTTGAAGAATTTAAGACGTTTCCTAAAAATCCGGTTCTCCTTATCTGGGCCATTAACTCCATACGGTCCAAGAAAGCTGGCACACTACCTTTAAGAGAATGGCATGAATGACAAGATCGTTTGGTCACATACCACAGAGCAGGAGTCGTTTGGTGAGCATTCAGCAGCCGTTCAGTCATTCAGTCCCACAGTCCTTCAGCGATCAGCGCGTCCGATCGGATGTAGTTAGTGGTGATACATAGGCCCAGATATGCTAATAGAAAACCAATTACGGTGCGACGGCGACCGGCGTTTTCCGGGTCATTGACTCAGCTGTCCCCCTGCCGGGGCGCCCGTCGGCGCGGTGGGGGGAAACGCGCCCGGATTTCAGACCGGTATATCCGTCCCGTCAGCGGCGGCCCACCCTCAGCCCGGTATCCGCGCTCAGACCGATATATCTGCGCTCAGACCGATATATCCGCCCTCAGCCCGGTATATCCGCCCTCAGCCCGCCCCCTCACTAGACATGCATTTACCCAACCACATAGTATGTATTACCCTCACCAAGTCTATCGTATTCAACATACAACCAGTCGATCAATATCTCTCTCTCTCTCTCTCTCTCTCTCTCTCTCTCTCTCTCTCTCTCTCTCTCTCTCTCTCTCTCTCTCTCTCTCTCTCTCTCTCTCTCTCCCCCTCTCCCTCTCTCTCTCTCCCTCTCCCTCTCCCTCTCCCTCTCCCCCTCCCTCTCCCTCTCCTTCCCTCTCTCTCCCTCTCCCTCTCCCTCTCCCTCTCCCTCTCCCTCTCCCTCTCCCTCTCCCTCTCCCTCTCCCTCTCCCTCTCCCTCTCCCTCTCTCTCTCTCTCTCTCTCTCTCTCTCTCTCTCTCTCTCTCTTTCCGTTATATCCTATTCGCCTTCCAGGAAGAGGACCACGTCGACAAGGTAAGGAAATGCAGGTAAATAAAGAGCAGCGCAGCTGGTTGGAGGGGGTGGGTGGAGGAAACGTGCTCGGCAGCGACCGCTGCTGGTCCGCTCCACTCGCTCGGGCCGCGTTGAGTGGACCTCGGCCGTCTCGCTCGCGGCCGGCGCGCCGGTGAGGTCACGACCCCTCCGGCGGGGTCAGGTCGGGTCACCGCGCGCCGGTGCCGGCCGGCGTGGTTCTAGAGGCCAGCCGCTGGGAGACGTTTGAGCAAGGATGCTGCGTTACCCTTAACTGGCATTTAAATGCTCGTCCCGAGACCGCGTAGCGGTCCCGTCCTCAGCGGTTCTCCCTCGAGACCCGCAGCCGGGGACGGCACTGAGTCTGACCACCCGCGGAGAAATTTCAGAGCGACGAGCGGCCGGGAAACCTGAGAAGGGGCTGCGTCTGACAGCTGACAGACGACAGCCGACAGCCGGCTACGACAGGGGACAGGCGCGCCTGACAGCCGACAGCCGCGCTCCGTCCGACATGGTTTGTGCCGGGGAAAATGTGAGGTGCGCTGCAGTGACGACACGTGTCAGCGCCTGCAGTGTTGAACGTCAGAGCCAGAGGCTAAAGGCGAGCCCGTCTGCGACGGCTCGTCTCCGGCAGTGCTAGTGGGGTCGGTAGCGGCAGCGCCGCGGCCAACTGCAGCTGGCTCCCGGTGGTTATGCATCCCAATGACACATAATGGGAGCCGTGCGCTCCGTCGTACACCATACAAGGGGCTGCGGTGCACTGTTGTAAAGCTGTATGCTTCTTGGCATCCGATAGTAATCGTATATTCGCCCTGCCTGATGTCCCTGTTGTAGGTATTCACCCGTACCGGTCACATCGGGACAATACTTTGACCGGGTCGGCGCCCGTCCCCCGCCGGGACGAGCTGTCTGGTGATTAGCTGCGGCAGCCCCCTGCCCCCCTGCCCCCCCTGCCCCCCGGACCGGTGCCGGATTCCGTCTGTGACCTAGCTGGCCGGCCGGCTGCCGATGGCGCCACTTCGCAGACCAGATATACGGGCCCAATATTTTCACATGGCAGTTGATTCGAATTCTGAGAGGTTAGCCGGCACAGGGCGAGGTCGGCCGCGGCGGGGCGGCTGGGTCGGCCGGCCGGCCGGTGCCGGCTGCCGGCTGGGGCCTGTCGCCAGTCGGGCCGAGCCGGGAGTCAGAGCCGGTCGGCCCGGAGAGGGTGTCATCCGAAATCACCTCCGTCCGGAGGGGACAGACACCCGACATCACCACCTTACGGAGAGTTACCGTCACCGGGGCCACAGAATTAGCGGAGGAGTCCGGGGGGGGGGGGGTGAGAGTGGCCACAGATCAGGGACGAGGGAGCCAGTGAGTACAAAACTCCATTCAATGCTCAGGGGGTGAGAGTGGCCACAGATCAGGGACGAGGGAGCCAGTGAGTACAAAACTCCATTCAATGCTCAGGGGGTGAGAGTGGCCACAGATCAGGGACGAGGGAGCCAGTGACAAAACTCCACACAATGCTCAGGGGGTGAGAGTGGCCACAGATCAGGGACGAGGAGCCAGTGACAAAACTCCACACAATGCTCAGGGGGTGAGAGTGGCCACAGATCAGGGACGAGGGAGCCAGTGACAAAACTCCGCCGCACAATGCTCAGCATCGTCATTGCGCCAGTCTGCCAGTGTCAATACATAAATGAAGAGAATGATCGAACCCGCGAGTTTGGCAACGATTTCTTAGTTCGAAAGGCAGCAATGGTGGCGAATTAATTAAAGAAATCGGATGGCAGCTCCTTGAATCGAACCGAAAACTCAATCGAATGTCAAATAGCACCGAAGTGTGACCTCTGACCTTGGGTTCGTTTCGCCAGCGCTCGGGTGCACGTGGGTCAGTGACCCGACTCGGTCAGGTTGGGGGGACTGCCTGGAACGGGTCAGTGGGAGGGGGATGGCTGCCTGGGGCGGGTCAGGGGGAGGGGGATAGCTGCCTGGGGCGGGTCAGGGGGGATGGCTGCCTGGAGCAGGTCGGGGGGATGGCTGCCTGGAGCGGGCCAGTGGTGCCTGGAGCGGGTACTGTTCGCCCCCTGTGCCGGTACCCCCGGTCGGCCGAGCTAGGCCGGCGGCCGCTGCTGTTGGACTTGGCACCCACTGCAGCAGCGAATTGCTGCACCCCCGTCTGGCGGATACGCGGCACTAATTCGTGGATGAGCGGCAATAATCGGAATAAGAAATAATGCACCACACATCGGCAGGAGCTTATCACACCATAGGAGGAATACACCACACTTAACCCTATTCCTGGCGGGCTCCGCCGGGACAAGAGACTGGCGGGGGGGGGGGCGATTCGCCCCCCCCCTGAGATCTCGAGAACGAAGCAAGATAGCGACAAACGGTAAACGGCATCGGATACGCACGGTCAAGATCTACAATTTTTACTAAGGTCATTTTCAGGTCAGGTCAAAGATGACGTCACAGGGGTCGAAAAAGTCAAAATGGCGGCGCTAGATATGGAGAGAGTTTTTCTCGAATAACTTTCGAATTAGTCAAGATAGGAACAAACTAAGGGCATCATCGTGATCCTCTCGTCAATCCGCATCGAATGATATATATATGTTGACCTCGCAAGGTCAAGGTCAAAGGTTGACCTCAGGTCACGTGACCTCGAGGTCATCATGTATATCATTCGATGCATCTTGACGAGCTGAACACAATGAGACCATCCACGCGTCTGTATCTTGTTCCTGTACGGAGTTATTGGCCAAAAACCTTTGGTGACCTTTGATGACGTCACATGACCTCACAGCTGCCCAACAGCAAAACAGACCTCAAGGTAGTGAAGGTTGATCGTATATGAAGTCATGTATGGTATATGGGGCCATTCCGACCCGTTTTAGTGGTAAAAACAGGGAGTTGATTTTTCCCCCATTGACTTATAATGGGGAGGTCGCGAAACTGACCTGACCTTAGGTCACCGATATCAAAATTCCGAGATAAACAAATTGCACATACTGGTACCCTAACTAAAGCCTGAAGAGAAGAAATTGATCGGTCAAAAACTCTAGCTCTGGCGTGATTGCAAACTTTTCTGAGGTAGGGTCACCAAACCGCCTCTGGTGACCTGACCTGAGGTCAGATCAACTCAAAATTTTCAGACATGTTGCGTAGAAGCCTTTTAGGAAAAGTCAGAAAATTTGAGCTTCCTAGCTCAACGCGTTTGGGAGAAATAACCAAAAAACCTCAGGGGGGGGGGGCTCCTGAGGCCCCCCCCCCGCCAGGAATAGGGTTAAACCCACCGACAGTTAACATCAGCAGAAATACATCACATCTTGGCAGATAATCTGACAAACTGAAAGAGTAAGAAACATTACAGCGAACATTCGCCACAGCCACAGGTAGCCGCAGCCACATCATTACGGTGTCATTCCGCAATTCCTTTTTATTACGGAGTCACTCAAAACTTTTTTACTACCTCCTGGAGAGTTCATTTTCATCAAACCCGCAAGATAATAGTATATTGAAAGGGTAACTCGCTGCTACCATTATGTGCATAGTAACGGTACGTGGTTAATATGAACTTATTCGCCAGCGAAGAGTATTATTACCATGTAAATATCAATTCAATATTACTCTCGCGATCCAGAACATCACGAAAACTCTTTCCTCCTGGGTATCGTGACTCGGGTACAGATAGTCATTTCATGCGTGGATCTTGTTTACCCTCGTGAAGATGATATTTGAAATGGAAACAATCAGCCAATCAGAAACGAGATCGGCCGTTTGCGGTTTGAAGGCCGCGCGCATCTGTCAGTTTTCGGCCGTTGGTCTCCGAGAGAGGATGTGAGCAGTGTCGGTGCCGCGCGGCGTGGCCGTTGGTGATTGTGCTTGTGTGTTGTTCATCGCCTATAGAGCCTCTGTGGACATTTTATTGTAAGTACCGATGTGCTAGCCCTCGCCCGCACATGCCATTTTCCCATCCTAGAACGCACATGGGGGGGGGGGTGGTTGCCACCCCCCCCCCCCGCGCCATTTCGTTCCTGTTGGAGATAGAGCTTAGCAGTAAAGACCAAAAAGATTCTTTGGGAAGAGACGAATCCAATGATATCCAGTTTTACCTTCTCAGGTCAGTCATTGACCTTCCAGGTCAGGTCAAACTAAAAAATGTTGCTGTTTTGGGTCACCGTTGGATATCAAGTGTGCTGCTTATCAAATACCGATGACGATGCTGTTTTCTGGTGCCAAGCCAGCTAGAACCTCTTTGTCACACTACCCGACCAGAAGTTTGCTGCTGAGGTCATTTCAGGTCAAGTTAGGTCAAGGTCAATTATATGTGTTTGTATGTCTGTGTGTGTCTGTGTGTGTACTGATGTGTGCACCGATTGTTTTTGGGTCCATATTACATGAAATCATGATCTGAGAAGCTTTTACCCAAAATGCCGTCAAAAAACTTCAAAAAAGTAAATTCAGCTTGCCTAAAACGCAATTATCTTAGGTGACCTAGGTTGACCTTGACCCTGACCTTGACCCCTGTACATCGTCAAAGAACATGTTCCATGATAGGTAGGAGGTAAGACTGGCAAAAAAGGCCGAAATCAGGGTGTCAAAAGCTCATAAGGCCCATGGCAAACGCAAGATGTTGAGAATTGGCCATTTGGGTCATGACATGACCTGAAAAACAAGGTCATATCTCCGAAACCAAAAATCACAGAAACTTGAAATTGTCAGTGGACATCAAGAAAGGATAGAGAAGCAGCTATACGAAAAATCAGCCTTCTAGCTCTAAAAATGTTGAGTGCAGAGCAGAAAGACTACCTGGGGGGGGTGGCAACCACCCCCCCCCCCATGTGCGGGCGAGGGCTAGAGCATTGCGTGCCGTTGAGTGGTGCTAATTTGACCTGGTTAACAGGACCCCGTGCACGGCCACGTGGCCTAGTGTTGTGAGTACGTACATTAATTTTGTTGTGATGCTAAAAGTTAATGCATTTTGTTGGTGACTTTGAAAAAGCCTTGCACTGTAGTGATCCAGTCTCATTATCTCACGCAGACGGGCGACCACCCAGGAACGCCGTCGCTCACTTCAAATATTGTGCGCTCTGCCTAATCCAATATGAGGGCGCTGAATGTCTTGTATTCATATTCAAATTGCATTCAAGTTGTATCGTGGTGTTTATTTACCGCATGTGCATTGCTGAACGCTTTGTATAAATTTGTATGAATAAGTGAAGAGTCTCACAATGTTCATGGTTGGTGTGCCCCTCGTATTGTTTGTACGGAAGCCAAATATACCTACATTATTGCTCTTGAAACATTTTTTTTAGTTGGTGAGCTCCGGTTAACAGAAGCTTCGTGAAGCTTCTGAAGGAAGCGTCTGTGGGTCTGTTACCATCCTCTGGGGGGTTTACACTAAAGGAAAGAGTAAACATTATCATGTGACAAAGGGTAGGCCATAAGAATATACTCTTTGTAGGAGGGTAAAGCACAGAGTAGATGATGCGTTACTCCCTAAAAAAGGGTTCCGTTAAAGATTTACCCTTTCAAAGAGTGTAACCCAAAAAATGTTACACTCTAGACAAGAGTAAATCAAAAGAGTTTACCATTCAGAAGATGGTAAAAAACGTCTGTGTGTCATGTTACCCCTCCCTGGCGAGTTTACTCTTCATGAAAGAGTAAAATTTACCATCTGGAAGGTGGTAAAAAACGTCTGTGTGTCAAGCTACCATGCTATGGCGGGTTTACCCTTCAGGAAATGGTAAAAAAGTTTTCAGTATACTAGTTACTGAATGGGTGATGATATTTTCGTACAAAGATAACTATCTTCGTATAAGAACGGACACCTTTCACGCATGAATGGTGTTGGATTATCAATAAAGCGTTTGATTATCACATGGAGCATGCGATTTGGTGCAGACGGAAGAGAATAGGGGATTGCCTGGCGCCCGGGGGTCGGGGGAGTGGGAGCCGAGGGAACCTGCAGCCTCAGACGGGTGACAGTTATTGGTCGAGCTATCATATCCCTCCTAGCCGCGGGAATGTTTGGAAAATGCCGAGAAATCGTGTTGTTGTGGGCAGAGGACCCGATAGACTGGATGGTAGAGGACCCGATAGCACGCCCGGCAACACCAGCAGACAGCAGTGGGTCAGAAATAAACTGTCATAAATCACCAGGTTATAAACTGTCACGGAGTAACATCCACAAATGTCCATAAGTAAAAAGAGAACAGCTGGCTGCGCTCAGCACACACATGTCCCGGGGCAGCGCTCAGCACACACACATGTCCCGGGGCAGCGCTCAGCACACACATGTCCCGGGGCTGCCGCCTCGCTCACAGCAAAAGGCTGCGTCTCAGGGAATCAGCGGTGTGAGCCTATGTCTCAGTCAAGGAAGCAGTGTGAGTTTTGTGTTAGTGTTTCAGTCAGTGCTGTGAGCCTATGTCTCAGTCAAGGAAGCAGTGTGAGTTTTGTGTTAGTGTTTCAGTCAGTCGGTGTTTTTGTGAACCACTCAATGAGTCACTGTGTTACTGAGTCACTCAGTGAGCAGTGAGTGAGTCACAGACTCACTGAGTCGGTCTATGAGTCACTGAGTCTGTCAGTGAGTGGGCTCACTTGAAGTCGGCGAAGTCGGCGGCCTGGTTCCAGGCGGCCTGCGTGAACTCCTTGTGTCCGGCGATCTGGCTGGTGACGACGAACAGCCGGTGCCAGTTGTAGCGCACCAGGATGGACAACATGGCGCCCACCTGCTGCTGAATGGTGGGCGCCATCTGCAGCTGCAGCGGCGACTGGGCGCCCGACTGCCGGCACGCGCGGAGTGACTGTCACTGGACTGCCGGCACGAGCAGTGACCGTCACTGGACTGCCGGCACGTGCGCACGGACCGTCACTGGACTGGGAGTACATACAGACAGCCCCAGTCTCAGGGCACAGGGGCAGACGTCGCCAGCCGCTGGACGCGACTGAGTGACGGCGGATGGCGGCAAACTCAGACGGAGTCAACATCACTTCATTACAGCACGTCAATGACACGTCAGCATAACTGTAATGGCCCATGTTTTCCAGCAAAACACACGATTTGTTTGAGACGTTAAGCAATAGCAAAGGATCATCGTAGGCTGTTTACTACTTAAATATCAGCAGAGTGTTCAGCTTCTTGTCACACTAGATGCAAATAACAGTTGCTGACGCAGATTCGATAGGTAACATCAGCCGTAACAGTGACGTAATAAGTGCGTCACGCTGGAAAGTGCCACACGCGCGGGGATGGTTAATGATTTCGCGGGACATAGGCCGCTGTTAATTTTCCAGCCGATGCCCAGGGCCAAGGGTGAGAACCACACGTGACACGACTGGCATCTCTGCTAGCTATTCCAACAGACCAGGCATAAGGTAATTTAAAAGCAACATTTTTGGTTCATACCTTCGTCTTTTTAATTGAGCAATCCTCTTCCTCAGTCCTAACAGATTCTGAAATGCTCCGAAATCAATAAATATTGTTCTTACCCATACTTCTGCAATATTGTCAGGGAACTCAGATTTCTTTTTTCAATAGAGAAACACAATTTTAACAAATAGTGATAACTATTGACAGCAAACATTCGGTTTTTTCCCTAATCAATACTGTTTTGGGCATATATCCGTGGATTAAGTATCTTAACTATTTAGCTCGGATTTCCAACAGGCATTTAAAATTGGTATCGTTGTTGCCTTGTAAAATGTTAGATTGCTTTGGCTTCGAATACAATTTTCACTTTCTATGTTATTGCATTTAAAATAAGAATCGTGAGGACAAAAATTAAAATGTATGCTTGATTGCTAGTCAAATAACAGTATTCGGACAACAGCGTCATCATCTTAGTAGGTACAGCCCACCGCTAAAGTAATGTAGGGTTTTACCAATCTCAACGGTTGGCTTTGACTGGCGATTGTTTAATGCGGAGTGATCGAAAAGAAGATGTTAATAGCTAAAGTTGCAGCTGCAAGGGTGACGATACATATAAGCTACATTCAAAGTTTCACTGTAGTCTGGCTAATCGTTCCTAAGCTTCAGAAGCAGAACATACCCATGACTGAAACCCCACATTACTTCTGCTGTGGACTGTACATAAGCGACTGAGTAAATACACAAAGAGCATGCTTCTGTTACTTAAAGAAACGTGCAGGAAAATTTGGCAGAAGGAGTTCCATATCTACTTCACCGAATCTCCAAAAAGGTTGCGGTAAAAGCGCCTCCAAAAGCTCGACTTTTGTGCTGTATGTCGTTTTAGCATTCCTGGTTATGCACAAAAAACAATTTGATTTGGAAATACGCCGTCCGCAAGCTTTTTGGCATAGACTGCAGCTGTTTATGCCCAGGCCGTATACGAGCGTTTGAAAACGCGGGTGCCTGATGGCCATGTTGATGGAAAAAAAAGTTAGAAAATAAAATAATTGGTATCATGCATGTGATCGATAGTCATCAAAACTACAAACTGTATGAACAAAACTAAGGGCAGTTTATTCCCCTTACCTGTTCCTGAATTGAGCGGCAAACGTGACCAAATTGATCAGAATCAATGCCTTTGGATCGGATCTTTTCGGTCATCGACTTTATTTCAAAATGATGCATATAGTTATTTGTGATCACATTATCAATTATGTAGCGTAATGCTTCTGTATTTATGTTGAAACCTAAAAAGTTAATCTCCAAATGTCTTAGCTTATTCCCAAGACTTTATTATGCAGCTGGCATTGCGCATTGCGCAACAAAAACAATATCTCTATCTCTACATAGCAATCGCGTAAGGCAAGCACAACAATAATTTTGTTATTTGTTGAATGTTGATGCCGTTTTATCGTTGGATACAACTTTATAAATCAGTTTGTCGTTTTGGACTCAACACATCAGTAGGCTAATGACAGCGATCTCTTTTCCCCAAGCTGCGTACATTTACCAGTAGGTACAGACACGGTATTGGTGCATCCATCAGCGGCAGTTCCTTGGCGACGTATGCAATGTCCCACCAATCACCATTTGTAAATCCGACCACTCCTCCCATTTCGATCATTCCTTACCTTCTAAAAAAATGCCATAGCGCTCCAGCCTCCGGGACGCTTCCTGCGAGCAGTGCCTGCCCCGTCTCACCGCACCCGTCGTGTACCCGCCCCGTACCCCCCCCCCCCCCTGCCGTACCGCCCCCCCCCCTCCCCCGCCGTACCTCCCCCCCTCCCCGCCGTACCGCCCGCCCCCTAGGCATCTGCGGCGCGTGGTCCGTGGTCCGTGGTCCATGGTCCGTGGTCCGTGGTCCGTACCCGTTCGAGTCCGCTGTTGTCGGCGTTCCAGCAGATGACAGGCAGGCCCAGGTAGCCGGCCAGCTGGATGAAGTACTGGCTGGAGGCCGTGCTCCGGCCGTACCGCTCCGAGTTGGTCAGGTAGAAAATGGCCGTCACGTTGTTCGGCAGGAACTTGTCACACAGCGTCTCCAGAATCGCTGAAACCAGAACACAGACTGCTGAAACCAGAACACAGACTGCTGAAACCAGAACACAGACTGCTGAAACCAGAACACAGACTGCTGAAACCAGAACACAGAATGTTGAAACGAGAACATAGACTGCTGAAACGAGAACACAGACTGCTGTAACAGAGACCACACACTGCTTAAACGAGAACACAGACTGCTGAAACGAGAATACAGACTGCTGTAACAGAGACCACACACTGCTTAAACGAGAACACGGACTGCTGTGACAGAGGCCACAGACTGCTGTGACAGAGACCACAGACTGCTGTGACAGAGACCACAGACTGCTGAAACAGAGAGAACAGACTGCTGTGACAGAGGCTACAGACTGATGTGACAGACACTGCTGTGACAAAAACTGATATGAAGGAGACCAGAGACTGTTCTGACAGAGACCACAGACTGTTGTGACAGAGACCACAGACTGCTGTAACATAGGCTACAGACTGCTGTAACAGAGACCACAGACTGTTCTGAGTTCTGACAGGGACCGCCGCCAGTGACGTCACCAGTTACGAGTTCCGGTGGGACTGTCAGTGGACGGCTCCGCGCCGCGCCGCTCTACTATAATCGGACCGCAGATGGAGCGACGGCCGGACACTGGCCGCTGAGGGCGGTCCCGCGCCTCTCATAACGCCGCCGACACACCAACACGGCCCCAACGGCGTCTAATTATTATGGAATGCGGCGGGACGTCGGTCGGACTGATACAGTTCGTTTCCCCCGAGTGGGCCGCACGTACCGCCCCGGGCCGGCCGATCTCCGGCCGGCCCAGCCGGGCATGAAATTGAGCGACATTTGCATCCAGTCACGGAAGGCCGAGCCAAAGGAGGCGGTATATCGAGTCAGAGGCGGGCGCGCCGCCGCCGGCCGGACGTCAATACGGTGTCCGAAATAGACCTCTGAAACAACACGCCCTATTGACAGGACTCTTGATTGCATCATCTGTCGCGTACATTTTAACCCTCGCATGTGTGCGGCGTTTGCCAGCTTCTAATGTGTAGGGGGGGGGGGGTCGGTTGGACCCCCCCCCTTGCCGTTTGGCCCCTGATCGAGCTAGAGCTTCGCGGAAAAAAACGAGCGTGTTGCCCGTGACGAGAGGAAGCCGATGATACCCAATTTTAAGGTCCTAGGTCATTGGTTGACCTTCCAGGTCAGGTCAATGACCCAAAGTCGGGAAAATCGGGACCTGTTAGAAAGTCGTAAAGTGTGGCTGCTAAGGGGTTTTTCGGGATGCTGATCACGAATATCGTGTTAGTTTTGATCACAGATGATGTCTTGAAGCATTTAGACCAGGTCGGGTCAGGTCAGGTCAGGTCAACCAGTAGGCGTCGTGACGGGTATTCGTAGTACGTGTCAACCGCCTCTGACAGCTTCGTAACATGTTACGAAGTCACCAAAACTACTTCGTAAATGTTCAAATGGTTGCTAAATTCGAATTCAGCTCCAAAAACTAGCCTAGAAACATGTAAAACTCGAAAAAGTGACCCGAGGTCACCCGAGGTCACCAAAGGTCAATGACCTGACCTGACCTTCAGGTGACCTTGACACACACGGGAGTAACATCAAATCACATGTTTGAACGTTTGAAACCACGAAAAGCTTGCAAACACGCGGCTAGTGCGAGCCGACATACGCGAAATCGCGATTCCGGCCAAACATGGTCTCGGAAAAGAGGTCACAGGTCAAAGGTCATTTGGGTCAGGGTCATGAAATTTTCAGGGTAGGTGTAAAATTGATCAATGCGAGGGTACTGAAAGTTTCGTCGCGATCGGCCGCTTTTTACGCGAGTTATTCGCGAAAAACCATGGGGGGGGGTCCATCCGACCCCCCCCCCCCCCTACACATGCGAGGGTTAATTATCAACCGATCCAGAAAGCATCTGAAGCTGCTGGGAAAGTCTCAAAATTCCCAATCTGCCCGGAAAAGTCTCAAAATTCCCTTTCTCTCTCCCTCTCTCTCTCTCTCTCTCTCTCTCTCTCTCTCTCTCTCTCTCCCTCTCTCTCTCTCTCTCTCTCTCTCTCTCTCTCTCGCCGCCAGCATCGCTCTTCCTCTGTATGTTGTCGAAGATGACATCGTTCCTTGTGCAGCGTCCATTCATCTATCGTTCTTGACTGGGCTGTTCCGCGGGTGAGAGTAAGTTTCTGGTCGGCCAGCTCGTCGGCCGCCTTTCAATCATCAGCTGCTCGGGATATGGCAACAGCAGCCAGACGGAGCGGGCTGCCGGTGTCGGAGCAGACGGAGCGGGCTGAGGGCTGCCGGTGACGGAGCAGACTGCCGGTGACGGAGCAGACGGAGCGGGCTGACCAGACGGAGCGGGCTGACCAGGCGGGGCAGACTGCCGGGGATTGAGCGGGCGGGGCGGAGTTGCGCTGACGCGGACTGACTGGCCGGACTGGCCGGACTGACTGGCCGGACTGGCCGGACTGACTGGCCGGACTGACTGGCCGGACTGGCCAGACTGACTGGCCGGCTCCTAAGGGTGGTCCGGCTGCTCTGCTCCCCGCTGTTGGCTCACGGAGACTCGGACTCCCCAACTCTGACTCCTGTTCTGCCCTCGGCTTCGGCTGTGGCTTTGACTTTGGCTCTGAGATTCCGGCTCCGACTCCTGTGCTGACTTCGGCCATGTGTCCTGCTTTGACTCCGGCTGCGACTCCGGCTGCGACTCCAGCTCTGAATTTGGCTCTGACTCCGACTGGCGACTCCTGCTCTGACTCCTGCTGCGACTCTGGCTCTGACTCCAGCTCCGGTAACGGCTCCGGCGTTCACAGGCTACTGGATAGCACTGGATAGCATGTCGTCCTTCAGTAATCAGTGCAAATGTAAAGTGGCATACTGAATAAAAAACATTAAAAAATGAATCAGGCAAACTTTGAAGTGTATCCCTAACTCGACTGACTTCTGAGCAAAGACGTGTAATTGATATCGCGATCGGAAGCTTTTGTGGTCTTATAGCAAAGCCGTCAATCAGAATTTTTATTTCTTTAAAAATTACTCACTTCTTCCAATTTTTCAACTGCTTGAAACTACGTGCAATGTTCGGAAACGGATTCAAGTGAAAAATTGTGTCGGCAATAGACCTCTTCTTTTAAAACTGCCAAACAGCCACTGACGAAACCAATAAAGACATAACATCTCTAAGCATGGGAAACGTAAATTTTTGGGCATTTTCACCCTTGAAAGAAAACATTGCTAGATTAAGTTTTTAGCATAATAATGAAGTTTACGACCGGGAAGGCCGAAAGACGTTCACCTTGAAAAAGGAACACTTCACATCACCACCACCAGCTGATCCCTTTACCCCTGCCCCCCTTTTAAACCCTTACCCAGTTACGTTCTCTGCAGAGCATATCAGCAACTAAGAGGATTAAAAAGTTGCAGTAAGTTTCGAAGGTTAGTTTGACAAGCACGCCCAAGGCTTTCCGTATCATACAGAAGATATGTAGATGTCAGATGTCCTACAGAGTCTGTCGGCGTCACCATACGGCTGCGATACACTCCAAGCACAGGTTGTCAGACAGAGGGGATATTCTGTGCTCCGCTCAGCTCTGGCCGACCAATATCGGCGGCCAGATAGATCACGAGTGGGAGGTCCCGGATCGGCCGCGAAATAAATCACAGAACGGGGGCGTCACACCGAAACCCACCGCGCCGGCGCAGCGAGTTTACATTGGTACAGCGGGAACCGCACCGGCCCGGCTACAGCAACAGCAGAGCTGGGAGCGGCTGGAGCGCAGCCGGCCGCGCTGCTCTTCACAGCGGTGTGCAACAGTTCGCACCTACTATAGGTGACCACCAGTCCCCGCAGCGGTTTCAGCAGCGCGGCGGTCCCAGCAGCGGTCACAGCAGCGGTCCCACGGGGGTGAGGAGCTGTGCCCAGTCGGTGACCCGTCCGACGATCCGGGGCTGAGTTGTAACACGGCACACAGCCCCCCCCCTCCCCCGCAGCTGTCGCCGATTCTGGCGCGGCTCCACGGGACGGCCGTTCCGGCGCGGCAGTGCGCCACGTTCGCCGCGGCTGGCGCGGCTCCACCGGCGTCGGTTTCGGTGTGGGCCGCGCGTCTGTCCGCGCTGGTTACGGCCCCGATCGGGCGGGGGGGGGGGGAGAGGAGGAGGGGACGGAAAGGAGGAATGGGGGAGGGGAGAAACGCCGTCAGCCCCGCCGGCCTTCTGACGGCCGCAGCTCTGCCCCGCAACGACACCGTCAGCCGGGTCATTTAACTTGTTCAACAGGCCTGTATAGTTACAGGCAGCCGACACGGCTCTGTTAGCCGGGATGCCCCCCCCCCCCCCCACCGTCACCCCCCGCCAGCTGACGGGCCACTCTGTCCACGATCTCGACCCAGACAGCCGACCGGCCGGGCCGCGAGCTACAGCCCGCCAACAGCGCCCCGAGAAGATGCCAGGTTTTTACTTTTGTCGTAAGTTAAGGGCCTGCGTTCTTTGGGTGGGGGGGGGGGGCGGGTAGCTCTATCCAGTGTTCTAAAATTGGATATTGGTTGGGTGTGCCGATGAAGAAAAAAAATCATAGGATGAGAAAAAAGAAAGTAAATAACTGCAGTATTTTTGCAAAATGGTGTAATGCCAATTTTTATGCTAACTGATAAACCAGGATTTCATGTCAGGATCTTGACAGGGTGTGGAACAAAAGGATGTGGGTGCATCAACTGTCAAGTGACAAGTGAACTGGCTGTTGGGAATACATGAAACTATTTTCAGAGATGAAGTAAAGTCGGTCATTCATATTTTAGGGATGAAAATATTTTCCCCATTAGGTGTGATTTGCCACCAAAAAGGCTGAAAAATGAAACACTGGCTCTATCCCATCAACCCCGTAATTGGCTGCTCTTCGTGTATCTAGGTGACTGTCGTGGCACGTGCCACGTGAAAAGTCAGGGATATTTAAGCTGTTTTGCAGAATTGACGATTTTGAGAGGCCTATATCTCAGCAACCACTTGGCCAAGTGCATGCGGTATTTTTTTTTAGAGTACCTAGTTAGTAGTTACATTACATCCCTGATCCCCTTCTCCCAGACATTTTATGCTCACAATGCATCTGGGTCGCCCGCTTTGCACGTGCGAAATGCAAAAAAGAGAGGTGTCAAATTTGTTCCTATTACATGGCCTTGCCTATTGCAATAACTCGGGAAATACTGGGGCGATTCCGCCGAAACTTGGTATACGCAGATAGGCATCTATAAGGCATTGCATTTCTTTGTGTAACGGTTAGTGTGCAACTGCACGCACGCACGTGCAGGGGGCGCTTCCAGATCTCGAAAACGGCTGGGCCGATTGCGCTCAAATTTGGTACACGATTTGGAACCGGTTAGAAGGGTACAGTGCACAAGTCCGATGAGACTCAATTTGCACGTGCGCGCCTGCAGGGCGACATTTCCAGCTGGGCCGATTGCGCTGAAATTTGGCACAATTCTTTAGACCGGTAGCACCAGCCTATTGTTGTAACTATACAATACACAATACACATGTTACCACACGTCTTAAACTGCTGAAATTACCCCGCTTTGTAGAATGGGCCCAGGAGAGGCTGGTCCGCGAGCGTTACAACACTCGAATCAATAGCGTGCCTGCGCTTTGCTCGGTCAGTCGGTCTGTAACATGCACAAATTGCACATTATGATATGGTTCTTGGCGGCATTTGGCTGGCTGCGAGGGAGCCGGTAGCAGTTTACCGGTTAGCATATTGCTGCAAAGAAGAGCTGGTTTATTCACTGGCGATCTTCGACCTTGAGCCATACAATTTGAAGATATTGAGTCCGTTTGGAGACGTCTGCAAGAAATGCCCACATTTCCCAAACAGACACATGTCGACACGAGAAGTTTACGGCAACGTCAGGTGGCTTGTATGCTCTGGGTACGCCCATCTACATCGGTCGGGCCCGGCCGGGGGAGCGCACACCAGCCCCATCGGCGGCGCTTTCTGCCGGCGTCCATTAAACGCGGCCGCCGCACGTAGCAGCGCCGATTGTGGAGGGCCAGAAGAGCCACTCCTGGGCATCAAATCAGGCCGGCCGCGCCGCCAAAGGAGCTCTTTGTTCGCGGACCGCTGGGCCCGGAGAACTTTTACCGTGTGACGTGCTTGCAAGATTAGGCACATCTCTCGAAAGGCCTCTGCGTCGCACATACCGATATGCTTCTGACTGTAGTTATGTGGCCTCTTGTTATAATTGTTTAGTCCAAAAATATGCATGTCCTGATTAAAATCTACGCTTATAAAAACTCTTAGTGTTGACGCTATAAATAGCACGGTACAAATAGCACGCTACGAATAGCAGGCCGCTGCTTGGAACGCGTGGCAGCCGACCACGGTGGGCTCACTTGTTCGACCGAGGCCCGGTGGCCCTGTTGGATGTGCTGTGTGCGTCTGTATGTGCTATACCTGTACGTGCCTATCGCAGACTGGGGTTTTATAAAATGGCGCATCATTTACCACAAATCACCGCAGCGGTGCTCATTAGGAGCCAATAGACCGACAGGCGATCGATCAGCCTTTGAATACTGTCGGTAGCGTTAGTGACCGCCGCTCGCCGATAAGCGGCTCATCCATCCAACGGCAGGCCGTGACAGAGCCCGTGAACGGTACAGAGCCCGTGAACGCTGCACAGTGGGTCGTGAGGGGAGGTCACAGGCCGTGAGGGGCGGTCACAGGCCGCGAGGGCCGGTATCAGGCCGTGAGGGGCGCTCAGAGCCCATGAGGGGGCTGTGAGAGCGGCAGTGGGCGCAGCCGGTCCCCCGATACGGCGGGCGGTGGGCGCAGCCGGGCCCCCCGATACGGTGGGCGGCGGGCGCAGCCGGTCTCCCAGCTGCCGGCTCTCAGAGGTGACCGGCTCCGATTACCCGATGCTAATGGCGCGCGGAAATGATACGGGCCGACGCCGCGACATACGCTCACTGCTCACTGCACATCGGCGGACATACCAGTCCCGCTCTGCGCGCACAGACAGGCCAGCAGTCGTGGGCACAGACACAGCCCCTCCTGGGACAGACAGACACAGAGCAGCGGGTGTTAGTTGTTAGTCCGCCACAGACCAGCGGGCGTTAGTTGTAAGCTGCCAGAGGCCAGTGGGAGCTAGTTGTAAGCTGCCAGAGGCCAGTGGGAGCTAGTTGTAAGCTGCCACAGAGTGGCCGTGTCACCATGGTTCTGCCATTGACCATTGCTAGTCGTGCATATACTGTTCAGTGGGCGTTAGTAACCGGTCTACTACTGTCCAGTGGGCGTTAGTTACCGGACTGCACTGTCCAGTGGGCGTTAGTTGCTGGTCTACCACTGCCCAGTGGGCGTTAGTCTGACTCAGACCATTAGGAGTGAGTCTGCCACACACTACTGTCCAGTGTCGTTCAGCCTGCCGCCGGGGCGGCGCCACTCACTCATCGGCGAGCTCTCGTCCTTCATCATGCCCAGTGTGACGGAGGCGGTGCTGAGCGCGTACTGCTGGGGGAAGGTGAGCCGCCGGTTGATCTCGCCCAGCGGCATCACCAGGCTGCGCCAGTAGCCGCGCACGAAGCTGCTGCGCGGGATGACGGCGCCGATCCGCGGCGCCTGCCGCTCCGTCCAGTCGCCGCCGTCCGCGGTCTGCGCGCGGCCGGCCGCCAGCAGCAGCCCCAGCAGCAGCAGCGGCGGCAGCGGCAGCGGCAGCCGCGGCGGCATGGCCGGCACCGCCGTCCGCCGCAGAGGGTCGGCACCGCCGTCCGCCGCAGAGGGCCCCGGCACCGCCGCAGAGCCGCAGAGAGCCGGCACCGCCGTCCGCCGCAGAGGGCCGGCACCGCCGTCCGCTGCGCGCCACTGGCCTCTCGGTACACCTGGCTCTGGACCACGCCGCCGAGGACAGAACACTCGTTGGCCAGACAACGGGCAGCGCAACGACCAGATGTTCTTGTGTTGTTTAAAGCAAAGTCCTCTTCGTTCATCAATTCTGAAGCAAATCACCACGCATTTAGTCACACAGAAATATTAACTGCCAACTATGATATCGGCGTCATATTGACACCTCCACGAAATGCTTTGCACACATGTTTACACGTTAGCACAACTGTACAGCACAGATCAGGGGCTCAGATACAGCATTAATTTAACTCGGCCGTATCTGGACAGTCAGAGTCCCCCGACCCGACCGGCGTCCAAAGTCGACCCCGCCCAGTGGCAGACGCCTAGCAGCCTCTGTAGCAAAAACGAGGTACGGTCCGTGCCGCCTCTCTCTCTCTCTCTCTCTCTCTCTCTCTCTCTCTCTCTCTCTCTCTCTCTCTCTCACTCTGTCTCTCTAAGGTAGCGGATCTCATATCCCACAGATCTGCTGGGAGCAGCGCCACGCCACCGCCCGGCGCCGTTTGACAGGCGGGACGCCGACAGCGAACTGACAGAAGAAGCCGCTGACCAGAGCTGAAGAAGCCGCGGCAGATACGAGCGGAGTCGTCCGTCCTATCCATTGAGGTGCGTGCCACGCGCCCGTGGGCCAGGCAGACCGTTAGCGTGGCCCTCTGACCTATAGGTACAGGCCGGCAGGCGCTGAGCCGGCGCGGAGCTCCGCTGGCCACCGTTGCAGCCTGCAGGGCTGCAACTGCAGCCGTCATCGGCACTTTGGCTCTGTTTCAGTAGACCGAACAGAACCTAGCTCAACAAGGCAGGCGAGACGAGGGACAGGAGCGGCGGGCGCCGGTCGGCCGTCCCTGTCGGATATCTGCTGGATATCGGACCGGCCGTCCCAGTCGGATATCTATAGGATATCGGACCGGCCGTTCCAGTCGGATATCTACTGGATATCGCACCGGGCGCCCCAGCCAGCTCGCCGCTGCCAGGGCCTGTCCGACTGGGGTGTCCGAGAAAGGCCGACACACGTATAGCCGTGTCCCGGACACAGTAGCCGTGTCCCGGACACAGTAGCCGTGTCCCGGACACAGTCCTTCCCTGACCTCGAACAAGGCAGCCTGGCCTCGGACACCCCCTCCAGCTTGGTCTGGGACAAAGCCCTCCAGCCCGGCCCCTCCCACTAAGAAATGCACCCGGCATTCTTCAGCGGTAACCTAATGACGAGAAATGAGCGAGAGGTTGTCGGACGCAGGCCGGGCCGGGGGGGGGGGGGGCTGATCAGACCGGGAGGGAGGAGAGGGGACGAGAGGTGAGCGCGCCGCACATGACAAGCAGACTCGGCCGGATGGATGAGCGCGCCGCGTCGCCGCCCACCGAGCCGCGCCCACACCGGGCTGGCGGCGACGACAGGCGACAGCCCGGTCAGAACCGAGCGACATCTGGCCACAACTGAGCGACAGCGCGATCAGAACCGAGCGACAGCCCAGTCAGAACCGAGCGACAGCCGGGTCAGAACCGAGCGACAGCGCGGGTCAGAACCGAGCGACAGTCCGGTCAGAACCGAGCGACAGTCGGGTCAGAACCGAGCGACAGCCAGGTCAGTGGTCAGAACCGAGCGACATCTGGTCACAACTGAGCAACAGCCCGGTCAGAACCGAGCAACAGCCAGGTCAGAGCCGACAGATACTGCAGGTCACAGCCGACCAAAACTCAGACCGAAACTCACAACTGACCGATACTGAGGGCCAAAACTGACCGATACTGAGGGCCAAAACTGACCGACGATGCCGGGCGAAAGTGACCAAAGCCCAACGCCAGCACTGATCACCGGTGACCAGACATGTGGACGAGAACTGTGTCTTATGTAACCACGTCAACCGACTGAGCGAGGCGAGTGTTACCGCAGTGTTGCACTGTGTCGGTGCTGGCCCCTGTTGTGGAGGTGTGACTGGTGGGTGGGATGACCGCCAGGCACGGCTGGCTGCGACACCCAGGCCGTCGGACCCGGCACCGGGCAGGTCTCACACCCGTCTGACCGGGCACCGGGCAGGCCTCACACCCGTCTGAACCGGGCACCGGGCAGGTCTCACACCCGTCTGACCGGGCACCGGGCAGGTCCCACACCCGTCTGACCCGGGTGTGGCAGGTCTCACACCCGTCGGACCCGGCACCCGGCAGGTCTCACACCCGTCGGACCCGGGTGTGACAGGTCGACAGAACTTCGGAACCACATGCGCCACCATCTTAGACGGAGTATTTCTCAGCTGCTAACAGTATTTGACATAGAATGCTTATTTGGTAAATTTTAAAAGGAAACTTGATGAAAACCGGCACACAATTACTATTTCTTTATTGCTAATAACTAAAAGCTCAAAATATTTACTTCGTTGACATGCATATTTTGTGGTCATTTCTCCTATATACATTAAACACAATTCACATACTTCAGATTCTGATTTGCTTGTCATAAAAAATGTACTTTTTGCGTGTTGCAGGAAAAGTCGCAGGGTTTCCTCCGTTGAACGGCCGTGCAGCAGTTCGACTGTTTGACGTCCTGTACAAACAATCTCCGTGGGTTTATCACTGCGCCAGTGTTACCAATCTCCGTGGGTTTATCACTGCACCAGTGCTACCTGCAGCTGTCCGCAGCTGGCGGCGGGCCGGCGCCCAATGAGCTGCCGAGAGTGGTCCGGCTGAGTGCCAACACGACACGGCCGAGTGTCGAACAGGCGCGGCCGAGTGTCAAACCGAGCACTGCCTGGGGTTCCGTTTTGATCGGCCCGGCGGTCGGCGGTCGGAGTCGGAGTCGGAGTCGGCGGTCGGCGGTCGGCGGTCGGCAGTCGGTCGGCCCGAGACCAGCTCTCGGTCCATACCGCCAACACAAACAGCCACCCTTTGGGCCCCGAACACACGAGCAGCCGACACACACTGCCTGGGCTCGGAGGTCGGCGGTGCGCCGCCCGTCAGCACGGCACGGTAAGAACCTACCTACCAAACATGGAACTCCAGAGGCTGTCAGAGGCGCCGCCGGTCAGCCGACGGCACACTGCACACCCAGTCGTAAGCGGACACCGTGTGCTCGATCCACGGGGGGACTGTTTGGCTGTCCTGCCACTGCACTGTCTGAGAACCAGCCGGCGACACAACGCTTCCTTGGACCGATCCCATGGACCGATCCTTACGGTCCTGACCCTGTGTCTGACCGCGGAACCTGACCTGTACCTGACCGCGGAACCTGACCCTGCACCTGACCGCGGAACCTGACCTGTGCCTGACCGCGGAACCTGACTCCGTGCTTTTAGGGTTGGGCAGTTCCACCCCTGGCTATCTCCGATACTGCTGGACCAACTAGAAAAAACAAGGATACCTCGATGGGTCAAGACTAATTTACCAGGTAACTCAGGGACATTGATCTAGTGTTACCGATGACATATCAGATCAAAAAGTACATAGGCGTAGGAACGTTTTCGAAAGTGGGGGGGCCAGGGTCCCAGAGATCCAAAACCTAACCTACCCCCAAAATCCGATTTCTCCTCGGATTTCGGCCACTTTGTTTTCGCATGCAACATGCTCAGAGGTACATGCTCAGAGGTAAAAAAAAAAATAGAGACAAAAAAATGGTTGAAATTTCAGGGAGTCTCCACTCTCCCGTCCATAAACTCAAACTGATGGACGCGTTCCCCTGTCCTCCGCAGCCGTTGGCACCCATGCAAATTCCAGAGGCATCCAGCAACTTTTTCATTACGAGCAAGCGTGAAACGTGCAAAGCGAGTCTTTTCAATATACCTATAAAAATCAGCATGAACGGCCCAGCTAGGCTCAGCCAGGCCTATAACGTTTTAAGAGGTTTTATATCAGCGACCACTGCAACTGGGCTGATTGACTTTCACTTATCAGAGGCCGGTGTGGGACTTTTAGACGGTCTGGGCCTTCAGAGGCCAGTTTAACCCTCCACGGCCCGGTCCTATAGGTTTTCTACATACGCGCTGGCCGAGGGGGCGGGGGGCGGGTACGACCCCCCTCGCCGTTTCGCCCCAGGTGGAGCTAGCGCGTCGCGGTAAAACGAGCGTGTGCGCCGTTACGAGACGCAGAGATCGATACCCGATTTTATGGTCCTAGGTCAACCAGTGACCTCTGACACCGTTCCGTGCTTCTATCCTCAGGATACTGAAATCCTTCTCCTCCACACCGCAACCCCCTCCGGGCTGGACAGGCAACTTTATCTCATGCGGGCTGCTCCCTTGGAGCGGCACCGCTGCTCCCGAGGGAGCGCACCCCGTAGCCGGGTGCAGTGAGTGCCTTGGGGCTGGGTGGCCTGTCCTCTGGACGGGCTCAGCCCCGGCGACTCACTAGGGTGCCTGCCCAGACCAATGTCTCCCCCTATGTATATCCTATCATCCTTCTGACTCTGAAATGGTCTCATTGGACTGAAAGGGCCTAACCCAACAAAACAAACAAAAACCGGTGACCTCTGAGGTCAGGTCAAGTGCCTCAAGGCACGGTTCCGTTTTTGGTGAATAACTTCGCAAAAAATGGCCGCAGAGCCGCGATTTTGCCAGCATCGTGTTCGCCTCTCTCAGGCGCGTCGAATGATATACTTTTTGTTTGGGTGAGGTAAACTTAGGGTGTTGACCTCGGGTCACGGTCAGGTCGGCGTCCCCAGGTCACGAAATTGGTCGAAGGAGGTCATGTCGCATATCATTCGATTCGGCAGGTCTTCTTGAGTCCATAGGTGGCTTTCCCGACTCGCTAGCTCAATTTGATCGGTACCTAGTTATTGACGAAAAACTTATTTCCACACACTTATTTCACACTCTCTTAAACACACTCTTATTTCCAAAGGTACCCATGAACAAAAGGCAACCTTTCATTTGTAGCTAATTTTGAATGAAATTGGGGAAATTGTAGGTAGGGTAGGTGCATAGGTCCGTCCAGAAAAGGCAACCCTGGGATTTACATAATTCTCCACCCCTGTCAAGGTCGCATTAATCATGCAATATGTATATTCACCAGATACACACCCACCTTTTTCGCAAAAAAACTTCTTATATCCATCTCATTTCTAAATTCTACCTGACTCAAACCAGATCTTCATCTTAGTGCCTTGACCAGATCCACAAAACGAAACCGGTTGGCGCAATAAACATATCAGATATGTCTCTTCTGCGCTGAATTTGAAAATTTACGCGCTAAATCGCTAAACTGCTGCATGTTTTAGACGGTGTTAATTCTACCTGCAAAGCACAGATTATCCGTGACAGAAACGGCACCGTGGCCCATCTTTTTGTGTTTAGTGAGCGAATCTCAGACATTGGAGTGCTCTCAAAAGTGGGGGGGCCACACACATTACTGCCCCCCCCCCCACTCCAAAATGGTGGGGTGGCCGTGGCCCCCCTGGCCCCCCCGGTTCCTACGCCTATGTCAAAGTAAATTGGTTACCTTTTGTGATATTAAATACAGACAAGTGCGTTACGTAGGTAGTTCTAAGGAGTTTAACGCTTTCTGTCCAAAAGAAATTCCGTCAAAAGCGAATCGTGCATTTGGCTAGTTAATCATAGCGTCGCTGGTGCCGAGTCATATACATAAAAACGGTCACCTTACAAAATATTTCATATTGCTCCAAAGAATGCACATTGAGCAAACTTTATTTTGGGTCACAACTCCATAAGTTCGAAAATCTGAGAAAGTTGTTTGTTAGCGCCTGCATCTTATTGGATGTGGAAAAGGTTCTATTCCAAATAGCACTAAAGGTGACTTAGATAAGCCGCCGTGAAAACGGCTAATGATTATCATTCTACGAAGTCAATGTCACGGTCCCATACAGCAATCATATCACACGACTTATCCAGAGCGCCACGGTGGAGACGGAGACAATGCAGCCGGCGGCGGGTCGCACGCGTCACCTGTCACCTGTCACCAGGTCACCTGTCACCTGGTCACCGGTCACCTGGTCACCTGGTCGGGCGGCCCAGTCGCGCGCGCGCGGCGCGCCCGCAGACACTGCCGGTGGCCGCCGCCGGCGCGGCCGCGGGCTATCCGCCGGCAGCAGTCAGTCGGCCGCTTATTTCGGGAACCACTGAGCACGGCCTGCGAGTGCGGCGCAGGGTTACCGGTGCCGGACATCGGCCCAACACCGGGCAGTCGCGGCCCCAGACAGACGAACAGCCATAATCGTGATCTATATTATCCAGTTTTACAAAATCAGAAGTCGGAAATTTGTGTTTTGTGGCCCAAACACTCCAAAAATGAGATTTTCCTGAAAATGGCTTACACGACTGTAGCTTTGTTGTTTCTGGGGCGATTTCGTCCAGATTTTAGCACACATCTCAATGAACTCCTTCATCGCTGGGTACAGGCAGAGGACAGAGAGCGGTGTTGGGCATGACTATGGACAGAGGGGCGGTTGGCAGCCGCCGCAGCTCGCCAGATGACGTCGCACGCCCCGAGATTGGGCAATATGTGTCGATGTTGCACGTATATTGGAGGGTGTTCCCGGTGGGCGGGTATGGCCGGCGCAGCGCGGCCGCTCCCCGCACAGTGGGACCCGCGCCCAGTGCGGCCGGTATGAACAAACTTTGCCGACAGCTCGGCAGAGGGACGGCCCAGCCGGAGCGCAATAACGCGCCGTCACTGCCGTTGGAATGTGGCTGGCAGCACTCGTCACAAGAAACAAACCTTTTGCACGCAATCCTTCAGCCAAAGATCGTGGTCAACAAGGCAAAATTCGACATCTATGTTCTTATGCAGCTTATGCACGTGTGTGGGCATTAAGGCATTAACTTAAGGGCCAATGAGAATGTTATTTCTGCAAGTCATGTTACCTGCAGCTACGTGCAGCCTGCATGTGTTTTTCGATTGAATATTAGATTTAGCGAGCGACAATACAGTTAACCAGCCTCGTGCTGGTAAATTGACCAGCATTGAGCACAGTGGCTTCCAGGCCTCGATAACTGACCGACTCAGCACTGTTTACCATGGTACGGCTGGTACAGAGTGGGCCGCACCGGGAGCAGAGGGACGGGACTGGGCTCGGTCGCCGCCGGCTGGTCGGCGGCGAATAATCAGCTTTCAGTATGTCTGTTCTGTGGCGGTGCGGGAGAGGGAATAACCGAGTGACACTGGCGGGCACGCGCGGCGGCAGGTGGCGCCGATACTGATACGGGTGCTGGCTGCGTCTGCGGCACAGCGGCCGGTGAGCGGGAGGCGCCGTGGGACGGCGGCACTTACTGGTGGGGCTGGCCGACAGTTTGAGCATGTCCATGTGCACGCCGAGCGCGGTCAGCTGGAAGCGCTCCAGGAAGGTGAGCGCGCCGCGCGCCTTGCGCACCGTGCCCACCGCCGTCCGGATGTGGTTCAGGTACTCGCGGCGCCGCCAGCTCGAGTACGGCAGCACCACTCCCACGTTCAACTCCTGCTTCGTGTAGTCGTACTCGTAGGCCGCGGCCACGGCGGCGGCCAATATGGCGGCCGCCATCAGCGTCCGGCGCGCCGCCATGTTCACAGCGGCCGTCTGGGCTCTCTGGTAGGCCCTATAGTCCCTGGTGGTACACTGCACCCCACTTCCAGAGTACACTGTACTCTGACCAACTCCCTGAGCCCTTTGTACACTATATTCTACTTCCTGAGTCCCTGGTACACTATATTCTACTCTCAGAGTCCTTGGTACACTATACTCTGCTTCCAGAGTTCTTGGTAAAGTTCATCTTTTGGCTCTTCTGGGTAGAGTTCACCCTTGGTCCTTTGTATGCTCAGAGTGTACCTGGTACGCTACTCTGACGAACCACAGGTGAGCCAGTGATCCGCTTCATGCTGATGCAGAGAGCTTCTTTGTTCCAGGACCTGTAATGCAAATTATAGTGTTAGATTAGTGCTTCAGGATACGGTTAGCCATCACCCCCGCCCGCCCAGCAAGCTGATACAATCCTGTGAGCATGCACGTTTTTATTTAACGTCAATTCCTGGTGGCTTCAGGCCAGTTCATCAGGTCACCATCTCACTAATCACTATGCATGCCAGTGCGCTTAGTCAGGAGCAAAAACCCGCCAGAAACTTATCACCCAACTCTCCGCCTACTGCCTAGTAAGATCACAAAGCTTTACAAAAAATAGTTTGTTTTTTTAGTCACTAACATGGCGTTAGCAGGTTCATCTGTTGCTCACATCCGGTTAATGTTAGTCATATATCACGCTGATTGGCTAGTGCATTTTGTGTCGCGGGAAAGCAGAAGCGACGTGGTCTGACTAGGGGTCAATCATCAACGCCACGAAAATCAGCGACTTGTGGCGCGCTGCAGGCTCCGTCTTCAAACAGACAAACCAATAGGACCAGGGCTGTGAAGTCGGAGTCGGAGGTGGAGTTGGGGTCGCTAAAATCCTACCGACTCCGACTCCGGAGTCGGAATTAACACTGCATGGCTCAGTCATGCCTCTCATATGGCTGCTTGACGATATTCTACTCCTGACATTTCAAAATCAGATTTTGTTTAAGCTAAGGACATACTCCGTTTTGGACGAGCATTTTCATTGAAAATGGCTGAAGACGGCTGCTGCGTCAAAACCTGTTTTAATTTCTGCATCTGCATGCTATTTAAAAAGTAGGTACTTATTTATAATGTAAGGGCTTGGAACGCGTAACGGTCGCTTCAGGCAAGATAAAAAGATCTGACCTAAAAAAAAATGATTTTATTTTATGGCCTCAACGAGCAAAGTCCGGTGTCTGAGTTGGAGTCGAATTTGGAAGCCGGAGTCGAAGTCAGAGTCGGAGTCACGACCCTCCCACCTTAACATTAGTTTTGAGTTGAGATAGCCAAGTTTGCGGCCAGGCTCAGAAACCACCATTTATCCTGGTCGCAACCCCCGCAGCTTTATGGTGTTCAAGAAATTTCTTCCCTTTACTTGCAGGGTGGGACCAGCGTGGTCCCTATCTCTTAACCATTACGGGAATCTGATGACGTCATCAGGCTTTCGAACGTCCGTTAAATGTTTGACTAAAACGTTTTGTAGCACGCGGTGGTATATGCTGCTTTGCGCGCAACAAATGCCGCACTTTCAAATAAAATCGCTAGGAACAGCGGAGATCCCAAAAAGTAAACAAAAGTAAAAGTCTAATATCTTGAAAACCGGTGAATATTTTTCGATGAAATTTGGTAGATATTCGTTTTTTCTCTTTCTGAACCGAGCGACATCACTTTCATGCCAATTCATTAACTTTTTTGAAGGTGGGAGGGTCCCTTTAAAATCCATTAACTCTGCAGCCCCGAATAAGACTTCATGAAAATACCAAGGACTTTTTTTCCTTCAGAAAGAAGTGAATGGTGCATTTTTCAAACACGTATATAGGTGTTTGCAGCATGCACTTGCTGACCTGTGTCCGGCTATGAAAGCAGGCATCCACCAGCTAAAGGATCGTTACCGGATGTGAAATTTGGAATTTCACGGCTCGTTTGCGGGGTGGGGACGTTCTAACAAAAAAAAACTCATTATCCATCCCTGGCAAGTCCTTCTAAAAACGCCGTTTGCAGAAACAAGATCAGCGAGCTGACAAAAACACCACTGAAGCTAGAAACTCAATGCGAAGGCTATCTCTGCGCCAGTCATACGTTGATCGCTCCGCTGCCACGTCGGCGCTCGGTGGGTTCCTGTGTCTGTGTGTGGTGTCCGCTGTGGTGTATACCGTAGTGCAGTGTGTGTGTGTACGTGCCTGTCCGACCGCAGTGTATCAACACCGCCTGTTGACTCGGAGAGCACTCGCAGCCCGCGGCCTCCTCTGAGTGATGACCTGATCGGACGAGTGGCGTCTGATGGCCTCCGGAGACCGGCCGCGGCAGCGAGCGGCACAGCACTCCCCAGCACCGAACCAGCGGCAACAGAACGGCACAGCACTCCCCCAGCACCGAACCAGCGGCAACGAGCGGCACAGCAGCACTCCCCAGCACCGAACCAGCGGCAACAGAACGGCACAGCACTCCCCAGCAGTCAGCACCAAACGGCGACGGAGCGGCACAGTACCCCCCAGCACCGAACCAGCGGCAACAGAACGGCACAGCACCCCCCAGCACCGAACCAGCGGCAACAGAACGGCACAGCACCCCCCAGCACCGAACCAGCGGCAACAGAACGGCACAGCACTCCCCCAGCACCGAACCAGCGGCAACGAGCGGCACAGCAGCACTCCCCAGCACCGAACCAGCGGCAACAGAACGGCACAGCACCCCCCAGCACCGAACCAGCGGCAACGAGCGGCACAGCACCCCCCAGCACCGAACCAGCGGCAACGAGCGGCACAGCAGCACTGCCCACAGCACCGAACGGGAAGAGACGGCACATAGCGGCACCAGCAGCTTCACCTCAGCAGCAAGCAGGAATAATATCACCAGACGGGAACCAACGACACTAGATCAGCCCTTCCCTGCTCCCCCGGCACCAGACGGGAACCAACGACACCTGAACGGCCCTTCCCTCCTCCCCATCACCGAACGGGAACCAACCAGAACGGCCCTTCCCTGCTTCCCTCGGCACCGGACGGGAGCCGGCGGTATCCAGCTTGACTGCGATATCATCGTCACCATTCACTTAGTACTTGGCTTACTTTTCGAGAACTGCAAAGTCGATTTTGATGTAGTAAACGGCATACGGTATCATAAAGTGCATTAACCAGTTTCCCTCCCCCTTAGCTCGTACCTGCGTCCGTCTCTTCATATTTGACCACGGTTGCCAATGCAGGAAATCAATTGGGAATATCACATTGAATGCAAATATGGTCGAGCAATTAGTGGTTTTCACTCTCGCATCTTCCTCCCAACCCCCCAACCCCCCATTTCCCTTGCCTACATCCAGGCACACCCGTCATTATATAAATATCCACCCTCGGCGCGCGTTAAAAGTACAGTACACAGCAGAAGTAATGTGTGGTTTCAGTCATGGGTATGTTCTACTTCTGAAGCCTAGGAACGATCAGCCAGACTGCAACGAGACTTTAAATGTAGCTTACATGTATCTTCACCCTTGCAGCTACAACTTTATCTATTGACGTCTTCTTTTCAATCAGTCCGCATTTAAAAATCGTCGGTCAAAGCCATCCGTTGAGATTGGTAAAACCACACATTACTTTAGCGGTGGGCTGTACCTATCCATTCTGCGTCGGCTAGGATGAAAATGTAACATCTGGCAGAGTTTTACTCACAGTTCATGCAGAACTTACAATTAATCAAAATACCTCACTCAATCCCCATGCCTACATTAGCCTATCTAAATTTTCATTCGAAGTGACGTCAGACGCCTCACAGAGAACAATTACGACGTCAAATACCACTTATCGCAGGTGCATACCAAAACAACCGGCTATCAACGGCCAATATCGGCGGAGCCGAGGTTTAGCGAAAACATGCCTCCCAGAAACTGGGTCTTTGGACGCCTCTGGCCAAGATAAAAGCTAAATTGTTTGCCAATTGCCCAAAGCTCCTAATGAATGCTAAGGAAAATTCACTTTATCTTACTAAAGCCTTTTTGTAAAGAATAGAAAATTGACCGGGAAGCCGAGTCGCCCCGCCGCCCCTCCCCCCACGTCAGCAGCAGTGCTCAGTATGTGGATTCCGTCCGGGACTGCACCTTTCAGGAGGAGCAACAGCATGGACCGGCCGGCGCGCTGTGTCCCGACCGTCGGCCGCCGACCAGCCGCGGCGCATCCAATAACGGCCCGAATTCCTACACCCATATTGGGCCGGCAGCTCTTCCCGGCGCCACTACCGGAACTCAATCATAGTGCCACTGAGCGGTGCCACTGCCGACCCGCCACCGCCCGTCACCGTGCGGCGGCCGGTGGGGTCACCTCCGAGACACGGTGACCTGACCTTATCCCGCCGCAGGGACGGCCGTGTAACGCCCCCGCCGGCAGGTCGGGCGCAGACAATGCTCCCGCTGCCGGCCCCTGCAGTGCAGACCACTCTGTGCAGCTGCCGCCAACAGTGACCGCGTGCTGCCTCCGCCGCCCCGGCGGTGGCTCGCCCCAGTAGCCGCGGCGCACTCTTCAAACAACTCGCCGCTTTCTTCCAATTTTACAGCGCGCAAGTGTATTTTAACCCTCGCCGGACCTATTGGTTTTCTACATACGCGCCGGCCGAGGGGGGGGGGGTACGACCCCCCCCCCCCCTCGCCGTTTCGCCCCTGGTGGAGCTAGCGCGTCGCGGAAAAAAACGAGCGTGTGCGCCGTTACGAGACGCAGAGATTGGTACCCGATTTTAAGGTCCTAGGTCAACCGGTGACCTCTGAGGTCAGGTCAAGTGCCCCAAGGTACGGTTCAGTTTTTGGTGAATAACTTCGCAAAAAACGGCCGCAGAGCGCCGATTTTGGCAGCATCGTGTTCGTCTCGCTCAGGCGCGTCGAATGATATACTTTTTGTCCGGGTCAGGTCAACTTGGGGTGTTGACCTCAGGTCAAGGTCAGGTCAGCACCCCCAGGTCACGAAGTTGGTCGAAAGAGGTCATGTCGCATATCATTCGATTCGGCAGGTCTTCCTGAGTCCATTGGTGGCTTTCCCGACTCGCTAGCTCAATTTTATCAAGAGTTATTGACGAAAAACTAATATGACCTTGATGACGTCATAAATGACGTATGGCGGCACCCGCCCCCCCCCCCCCCTCGGCCGGCGAGGGTTAAGCCCTCCCCCACCCTTAGCTCAGCTATTGACCACGCAGCGACAACCAACAAACGGCGCTCGATAGACCGTCAAAAAATAATGAAAAAAAGTAGGTACATGCACCAGCAATTTTTAAAGTTTACAAATTAGCTTAATGTTATGTCAAAGGTCGCATACTCCCCCCATTCTGACATAATGGAGCACCATGCGTAAACTAAATGAGATACAAAATAGCGAAAAACAGGCGACAGCTTTTTTACCTGCGCCAGTTTGGTAGTCCGATCATTGGATAGGGCCACAGCTCAAAGCAGCTACAGCCAGCCAGCCATCCTCTGCTACTGAGGCTACCCCACAGGGGAGCACTGCCGCTTCAATCCTATTGGCCGTAGTGTCTAACGGTGGCGGCCATATTGCGCAGACCAGAAACTGGCTGCCGCCTGTGTTGAGGAATAGGGAATTCGGGACCTTGATTTACGTTTGCGGCCGCCATATCCGTTACGTTCAAGTTACGTAGTTACGGAACCCGGCATCTTACGCAGAATTGAGTGGGGAACACGATAGTATCTTCAGAATTCCTCAACTTCACTCGCCGGACCTACATTTGCCCCGGCCGAGGGGGTTGATTGAACCCACCTCGCTAATGCGCCGCTAATTTAACTAGAATTAAGCGGTAAAGTGGTCGTATGCGGCAAAGTATAATGCAGAGTGACTGGTAGGAACCCGCTGTAAGGGTCTCAGGTCAACCGGTGACCTCTGAGGTCAGGTCAAGTGATCAAAGGCACGGGTTCGGTTTTTGGTAAATAACTTCGCCAAAAATGGCCGTAGAGCCGCGATTTTGGCATCATCGTGTTCAGCTAGCTCAGGCGCATCGAGTGATATACTTTTTGTTCGGGTCAGGTCACCTTAGGGTGTTGACCTCAGGTCAAGGTCAGGTCAGCACCCCCAGGTCACGAAGTTGGTCGAAAGAGGTCATGTCGCATATCATTCGATTCGGCAGGTCTTCCTGGGTCCATTGGTGGCTTTCCCGACTCGCTAGCTCAATTTGATCGGGAGTTATTGAAGAAAAATTGTGACCCTTGTGACGTCACAGATGACGTCACGCATGGACAACAATGCAAATATGAAGCATAGAACCTTGCAAAGAGTGCATGACATCATGATTCTATATGCTTGAGATAGTTTCAGATCATTCTCGGCGCTAAAATAGCAATTTTCATATTTCCTCATTGACTTATAAGGGTGCAACGTATTAGTTCCTTGTATCTGAGGATTTTTTAGGATTTCACCTTGTTCTCAACTCAATTCTGCGTAAGATGCCGGGTTCCGTGTCCACATAGCTTGAACGTAACGGATGCAGCGACCGCAAACGTAAATCGAGGTCCCGAATTCCCTATTCCCCAACACAGGCGGCGGCCGCTTCCTGGTCTGCGCAACATGGCGGCACCGTTGGACACCATCTGGCGGCCGATGCGCATTCCACATTATAGAGTTCAGTGGGCTACCCAGTGGTGTTCACCTTCCTGGTGCCTCTGCAGCTAACGGCGGGGAACGACCTGACCTGGCACCACGGCACCCGGCTATACCTTCCCGCCGGCTCGCTCGGCCGATGAACTGGGAGGCGGCGCGAACGAGCAGGTAAAGGCTGTCCATTGGAAGTCCGAGCAAATCGCCCTGTTCAAACAGCACCAGATTCAAATGGGCGGCCGGACTCGACTGGTAGTCAGTGCTCTTGAACCATCAACCAGACGCCCTTAAGTTATGGACAGTGACAGTGAATCACCTACCGCTTCAGGTCATCCCAAATGGACGGTGGCGTTAGTAGCAACCAAACAAACGGATAAGCCCTCCCATTGGGCGATGGCTAGACTGAGGGAATGACTCAAGAAACGTCGCCTCACGTCACTTTCACTGCTAAGGGCAAGCTGTACGGAAAGCAGGAATGCCAATCCCCAGCGAAGGGCACACACCGCGTTGGGGGGGGGGGGGAGATCTGATGATTACCAAGGAATATCTAGGGAGCGAAATCACCGCTACTGATTCACGGAAACTGCAGCAGGCTGCATGGTTCGTGATAGCCTTCAGCACCGGATGTCGCCGGCGAGAACTCTATCGTCAACTGAAAAAAGAGTGCTTGGTGTTTGCTGATGACCAAGGTCTTAAGCACTTCACTATTAAGCAGTCGCTCATTGAAAAAGAAAAGAAAACGAAGGACCAGACCCTGAGTTGCAGTGGGACTACACCCGTATACTATCTACTATCTAGGAACTGTGAGCTGGGAAAATACTAACTGCTAGACATCATGAAGCTCGTCAGCAAACTCAACTCCACGGGAATTGTCAATGGCGGTTCAAGCAGAGCAGATTCAAAATATAACCCGCGGATGACATGTGGTTTAAGAATGAACCGCTCGGTGTCAACTCGCTCGAGCAACTGATGAAAGCTGCAAGTCAGATGGGGTGATCAAGCTGTATGCGAATCATTGTGTCTGCGCATTAGCGATCGCTGTTTTTTTAGTAATATCGTTCTAAAAAAATTAGAAATAATATAACTTTTTACATTAGTTGTGGCTGGTAGCTCAGGAGCCGGGTCGACACCAGCCAGTACACCGTGCAAGCGCGCGTATTTACAAATTGCAACCGAGCTCCGCCGTGGGGCAAGATGGGCAGGGGTTTTCGCACTACGGCTGCGGTTGAACTTGGGGAACTACCGTCTGTGGTAGAAACTTCAGGATGATGGCGCATTTCATACGAAATCTGGCGCAATGTTTGTTTGCTTCTGAACTTGTACTGTTATTGCTGTGAATTCTATTCTTGAAGTTGAAGTCGGAGTGTTTCAATAACAATTTGTGGATTATTTGAGTTTCTTTATATAAACATAATACTGATATGATCAATTACTTAGTTTGGGAATTGATACACCAAGCCTATCATGATCTGAAGCTGTTGTAACAAATCAAAATTGCTTTGATGTTACATAGTACCTTGTTGGAAAGACTGGAGCATGGTTCAAGATGATGCGTAAAAATTCAAGATTTGTGCGAAAGCTTGTGACTGAAGAACGAAAACAGTTGATATGATGGCTCAATCAAACGTGGAAATTGACGACAAAAGTAGAGTTTCAACATTCCAGCATGTCAGAATAACTTCAGAAATTCATAGTTCTTGTAGTATTGCATTCTTCTTATGTACAGTTATAGGTTTTGTTAGGGTATTTCAAATTCATTGTGTCAGTTGAGATATAGATGGATTGCGGAAACAATTTAGAATCATTGCATGGTAGCTAGGTACTTGTTCGGTAAAAAGGTATGTGATGAATGCCATGAGGTTTTTTTATGATTCAATATATGGTCGTTGTTGTACCTACAAAAATGCAAGCTTACTAGCAACTACCTAGTTTCTGAATCAAATCGAAAGTATTTGCCATGAATGTAAATATGTACCTGCAAAGTATGTCAATAAATTTGTGTGATGTTGACCAGAGAGTTTTATCATCTAGGCATTTATGTCGCTTCTTACATTAGGTGTTAAGCATAGTAATTACGGATGAACTTTGTGCCAATATCTTCAATGCACAATGTATGTAGCATGTCTACAACCCTCACTGATCCTGCTATAGCTATAGGCATTTGGCACCAGCTTGACCAAGGGCATGAACTTCACAGTTGCATAACCTTTTGTCATGTACCACCAGTCACTTTTTTACTTAAGGTGCACATAGCAGTGCACACAACAATGTGCACAGGGCCTACACAAAAACAACATGATTAGTGTGCACTATGCACAGCATTGTACCCTGATTATTTGAATATTTTGACCACTCAACAGTCAACAGTCAGGAGATAATTATTGAATATCACATTTATTATACATCACTTGTCAAACAAGAGCATGATGACACTCATTTTGACAAGCAATCATGGTAGTATTTCAATAAGTTGGACAGTCACCTCACCTCCCTGGGCGTCATTTTTCCAGGAAGGTACCTCTGCAGGTGTTGTGGTGGTAGGCTAGGTTGAATTGGGTTAAGTTAGGCGAAGTAAGGTGGTTAGAACCAGGTCAGACCGTAAGGCCTGGTCAGGTTGATTTTAATCTTTCACTAGATGGCATGTTTTGCGCTATAACTGTGCGTTTTGATAGATGCGTTTGAGGGGGCATTAGTTTGGGTGTGGGAACTTTTGATTTTTATTTGTCTTATTTTGTCGGAGTTGGATATTTGTTTGTACGGCATGGTATGCTGGTGCTGGTTGCGGGTTGTTAGAGCCTTTTTCATGGTTTGCCTTTATCGAACTCAAACCCACCCTACCCTACCCTAACCTAACCATACCCTACCTTACTAATAACACATAGTTACCCTTCTCATACTCGATTAAAGTAACGTACCAAGTTTGAGCGCAATTGGCCCAGCCGTTCTTGAGATATCAAACTGGCCCACTGCACGTGCGCACGCGCTAGCTGAGACTCCAGATGACTTGTGCCAGCCACCTTTCTAAATTGTCCCCAACAGTGAACAAAATTTGAGCGAAATCGGCCCAGCCGTTCTTGAGATGTAGAAGCGGACCCCTCACGTGCGCACGTGCAATCGATCCACCCTACCTGTCAGAAATGACGATGCATCGCCAGGTTATTGTCCCCTCCACCCACAGTCCAAGTTTCAGCGCAATCGGCCCAGTAGTAGCTGAGTTATTCCTAGTACAATAATGTGCTGTTTACTGGTAGGCGCTTATTTTCAGTGTTTGGAATTCCCCTTTGCGCACGGTGCATTGCAGCCCATGCTTTGAAAGCTATTAACAAAATTTGAATGGCCTGCCGGCCATAAGCCATCGATCGGATTTTGTCGAAAAATACCGGTAACGCTAACAAAACACGATCGTATATTTGAGTCATTTTCACAAAAGTTTATTGACTTTTCGACAATATTTTGGGTGGATATTGGTCAGAAAAGAATGCTCTTTCCGAATATGTAGGTTTCATAGCGATTGATCAACGTTTTCAATACGTTTCGATGTTGTAAAGGACATCGCGCTCCGCGCGAAATAAATTTTCCAATTAATTTTTCATTATTAAAGAAATGGTACGGATCATCACTTTTTACCTGCTATCCTCTGATTGCACGTACATTTGCCTGCAAAATGGCACCACACCGATTTCATTCCGTCAAGCCGTTTTCCAGCGGCATCGATTTTCCCGTCACGATGCACGAAATCGGTCATTTTTTCACAACCGGGGGTGCTGTCTTGCACGTGGCGCGTGCTATACTATGAAACCATATCAATACGCTAGTTCCATCTGTCCTCTACCCATCGGTGGCAACCGCATCTCGCTACGGCAATCCGTCGCCGAGTTTCAGGCCCGGGAAGCGAGCGCCGCAGGCCGGTTTTCGCCCGATCGTCGATTTGACCGTTTCCCGTGTTATCCCTACGGAAGCGCCCTTTTGCACGTGCCGACGGCGCACCCCTGGGCCAATCCGTCCCAAATTTTAATACAGTGGTCACATCAACCTACCCATTCGGCATGCCAAATTTCACGCCGCTACGTTGCGCCGTTCCGGCGCTATAACACAGTTTAGGCATGACGGATTACGCACAGACATCTTATAAATCATAATATAGATAGATAGACTAGATGGCATGTTTTGCGCTATAACTGTGCGTTTTGATAGATGCGTTTGAGGGGGCATTAGTTTGGGTGTGGGAACTTTTGATTTTTATTTGTCTTATTTTGTCGGAGTTGGATATTTGTTTGAACGGCATGGTATGCTGGTGCTGGTTGCGGGTTGTTAGAGCCTTTCTCGTGGTTTGCCTTTATCGAACTCAAAGCCGCCCTACCCTAACCTACCCATACCCTACCTACTCACAACCTACACGTAGTTACCCTTCTCATACCCGATTAAAGTAATGTACCAAATTTGAACGCAATCGGCCCAGCCGTTCTTGAGATATAAAACTGGCCCACTGCACGTGCGCACGCGCTAAGTGAGACTCCAGATGACTTGTGCCAGCCACCTTTCTAAATTGTCCCCAACAGTGAACAAAATTTGAGCGAAATCGGCCCAGCCGTTCTTGAGATGTATAAGTGGACCCCTCACGTGCGCACGTGCAATCGACCCACCCTACCTGTCAAACATGACCATGCATCGCCAGGTGAGCGCCCCCTCCACCCACAGTCCAAGTTTCAGCGCAATCGGCCCAGTATTAGCTGAGTTATTCCTAGTACAAAAATGTACTGTTTACTGCTTAGCGCTTATTTCAAGCATTTGGGATTCCGCTGGGCGGGCGGTGCATTGCAGCCCATGCTTTGATAGCTATTGTGAAAAGTAGAATGACCTGCCTGCCGAAGCCATCGATCGGATTTTGTCGAAAAATACCCGTAACGTTAACAAAACACGGTTGTCTGTTTAAGTCATTTTCACGAAAGTTTATTGACTTTTCGATAATATTTTGGGTTGATATTGGTCAGAAAAGAATGCTCTTTCCGAATATGTAGGTTTCAAAGCCATTGATCAGCGTTTTCAATACGTTTTGATGTTGTAAAGGACAACGCACTCCGCGCGAATCAAATTTTCAAATTAATTTTTCATTATTAAGGAAATGGTACGGATCATCAGTTTTTGTTTGCTATTCTCTGATTACACATACATTTGTCTGCAAAATGGTACCACACCGATTTCATTCCGTCAAGCCGTTTTCCAGCGGCATCGATTTTCCCGTCACAATGCACGAAATCGGTCATTTTTTGACAACCGGGGGTGCTGTCTTGCACGTGGCGCGTGCTACACTATGAAACCATGTCAATACGCTAGGCCCATCTCTCCTCTATCCCGTGGTGGAAACCCCACCTCGCTACGGCAATCTGTCACCGAGTTTTGGGCCCGGGAAGTGGGCGCCGCAGGCCGGTTTTCGCCCGATCTTCGATTTGACCGTTTCCCGTGTTAACCCTATGGCGCACGCGAGCGCGTGCGGACGGTGCACCCCTGGTCCGATCACGCCCAAATTTTAATACAAAGGCCGCCCACGCCCACAGATTTGGCATGCCAAATTTCACGTCGCTACGCGGCGCCTTTCAGGCGCAATAAGACACATAAGTCATGACGGATCACGCACGCACAGACAACTTATAATTCATAATATAGACTATGAACCCATATCGATACGCTAGTTCCATCTCTCCTCTACCCATTGGTGGCAACCGCTTCTCGCTCCGACCACCCGTTGCCGAGATATCAAGCCGGAAGGCCAGCCGTATCGGCCCGATTTTCGGCCGACCGCCGGCCTCGCCGACCCAGTGTTAAGCCTATGAGAGCGCCCATTTGCACGTGCCGACGGCGCACCCCTGGGCCAATCCGTCCCAAATTTTAATACAGAGGTCACATCAACCCATCGATTCGGCATGCCAAATTTCACGTCGCTACGCGGCGCCTTTCAGGCGCAATAAGACACATAAGGCATGACACACGGATGGATGGAGATTGGACGGACGACTTATAATTCATAATATAGATTCTAATTTGACATAGATACCTATTACCTATGTAGATGTAGATGTAGAAAACTATTACCTATTAACCTATTACCTATGTTTTTGCTCCAGCCTGAATTTCATTAGGTAATGAGTTAATTTTGCTTTGTTTTTATCTGTCTTGTTTTGTGTTTTTGTGTCCCTTATATTTTGCCCCATAGGCAAGGGTGGAGCTTTTCCAGGGAAGGTGGTGGAGGATGATTGGAGGCGCTCAACCAGACGGCATAGGAGGGCACGATTTCTGAACGCGCACTGATGCCTGATTCAAGCCACGCTGTCTTCATACGGGGCGGCGTGCTACTTGAAAGTCCCTAAAAGAACGGGAAGTGATGCCGATAGAACCTTCAATCATTCTGGGCTAACGCTTATGGCTTGGAAAAAGTCGCGATCCCAATTCAATCGAAAACCTGTGGGTTCTTGTTCAGCAGGTGTATGAAGAGCCACCCGCCATAAGCACTGCTCAACCGCAGGCACAGGTTTAGACGGCGTTGGTCCGCATCAAAGCCAGTGTGCTGGATAATTCATTGGCTGAAATGCTCCAGAACATTCACCACTGTGTTTTTATGAAAGGTGGCTACAAGCTCAGTTAAAAGAAAAAGTACCAGATTGTTTTGCTTTTTAATTACAGCGGGAAGAAAGGTGTCCGTATAATTTCGTTACACCCCCTGTAATGTTCAAATGGTTGCTAAATTCGAAATCAGCTCCAAAAACTAGCCTGGAAACATGTAAAACTCGAAAAAGGAACCGAGGTCATCAAAGGTCATTGAGCTGACCTGACCTTCAGGTGACCTTGACACCCACCATAATGCATGGGACCAGCATCATATCACATGTTTTAACGCTTGAAACCACGTGAAGACTGCAACCGCGCGGCTAATGCGAGCCGACATACGCCGAATCGCGATTCGGGCCAAACATGGTCTCGAGAAATAGGTCACAGGTCAAAGGTCATTTGGGTCAGGGTCGTGAAATTTACAGGGTAGGTGTAAAATTGATAAAATCGGGGCATTGAAAGTTTCGTCGCGATCGGACGGTTTTTACGTGAGTTACTCACGAAAAACCGATAGAGCGCACCCAAAGAGGCAGAAATATGCACATGCGATATCCTATGCTGCGAAAAAAGTGCATCATTTTTTAACGTCGCCGACAAATTGTAATTACCCTAAGCTCAGGCAGATGTATGGTAGAAAATCCCCCAAGTGAAATACACTACGGCGGAAATAAAATACCCTACGGCGGAGCTCGGTTGCAATTTGTAAATACGCTGCAAGCGCAGACCGCCATTTAACTGCACCTTAGTGAACAGAGATAGAGATCAGGGAGGTACTGAAGGGAGAGCAAAGTCGTACCGTGAAAAATGTTATAGGCGATTTAATACATGATTTCCTCGCATACATGTTAAAAAACACCTTTGTGGATTGACTGTGTTCCAGTCCATCCACGTCATCCATTACAACCATTCATGCACGGAAACCGTGTAACCTATAAATATTCTACGGTGCATCGCTCTGCAACAGACGAACAATGTTGTTTAAAGGGACCAATTTTGGGGCATACGGAGGCATAAGCGGCATATTTTGAAGGGCAGGAAGTTAAGCATGTGTAATGTATGAGCAACTAATATTTTGTATTTATGACCAGCCATCAGCCAGTATCGAACCCTGCATTGTAATCGCATTGCAGCCGGCTATTTCATCGGCCTTACAAATTGAATATGGAAAAAAATGGAGTATTCCATTCTGACAAGTAAAGCCAAATTCATAAAGCAGTTATTTTTTAATAATATGTACCAGAATTAACGTACTAACCATAGTTTAAAACTTAGTCTAAAGTTAGTTGAAAAGCGTATAGTTGATGCTAAGATGGAAGGAGTCAATATAAGGCAGAAATGGCGCAGCTGTTTCATTCTTAAAATGTGTTCGCAAGCAGGATTTACATTATGCTAGCGACATCTATGAATGTAATCAGTGATGGTGATTGGCTGATCGAGTCCATTAGCAGTATCACTAATTTACGCTAGTCTAGGGTTGAGGCAATGTGCGCATGCGCAGGATATTGTGCTCTTATGGAGGGGATTTTGGTACCTCGGGCAGCGCCCAATGCTTTTTTGGACCTGTTATGGCCTCCGCATCGAAAAACGCTAGATAGAAAGGTTGTAGAGGAATCTTGAGACTACCTTTCCCCACAATAATATTGACACTTTATCTTCTAGCTTACGTATGGAAAAAGTCGCTTGAAAAAAGGTCGATTTAACATGGAAACCCTGTGGGGTAGTAGTTTTTGAGCGCCCATTTGGCCTAATGCTACCAACTGTTACTGGCTATCCCTGGTTCTCCCGATGCGAGTATAGACTAGAGATGTCAATCGGATACCAACTTTTTTGGTATACCGATACCAAACCGATACCAACTTGGTATTTGGTATTTCAATCGTAATGTATTTGGTATTGTGTTGGTATCATGAACCTCACTAATGTATAAGAGGCTAAGAAATCGGTATAAATTTGGTATTTCCCTGATTTTCCCAAGTTGGTTTGGTTTCGGTATTTCCCACGGTTTTGGTTGGTATTTGGTTTGGTATCGGTATTCCAATTGTCCGTAATTGACAGTATAGACGATCTCGGCAACGTAGCCGACGATGCCGTCCCTGTAGAGAAAGGGACGGGGTCACGGGAGGCCAGCAAAAGCGCTCCTCTGACGGGAAAGCTCAAGGCTATAGAACTCCGGAAAGCTGGCGCCCTGACCTCCATCACCAGACCGCGAAAGTATGTAAGTCATGCCGAGCGGGTCCTGGCAACATCTTGCGTATCGGACGGTACAGCAGGCACATGACTGTTGATACTAGCCGTTTTCACGACGGCCATCTGGTACACATTTGGTGCACATCTGGTGCAGATTAGGTCAAATTAGGTTCAGTGTGTCTCTAAGTAGCTATCAGCTAGGGTTGCACTATTTGCTTATATGCCTGCTTAGTCATATTATCAGAGAGTACCATCGATTAAAACACTGAAATAAATTCATAAAATAAAGATATTTGCTGTAAAAGAGAATAGGTGCAGATTTCGTCAAAGTAGGTGCACTCGCCGGATAGCCCGTCGTGAAAACGGCTATTATGTCTGATAACACGCCGGAGTCGACGCGACGAAACTGGGGCATCACGACAGATCGACCAAAAAAAAATCGCGAAATAACAACCTACCTCTCCAATTTTAATGAAATTTCGGCTATGGGTTTATTATCTCGCCCGGCGATTCGTATTGTGACAATTTCAATCACATCCGTCGAATACTTTGGGAGATACTGCCCCAGGCCACTTAATGACTATCATAAAAACTATAAATTTCATCCGCGGATATTTAGCTAAATACTCATTAGATTCATATAAAACTGCACATCCCCACAATGGGGTTGGGAACTCGATTTTTTAAGAATGCATGAAAATGATCAAACTATTTTCACAGAATTTATGGTGCATACCATTGCCTCATAAAATCAATAAGCTGAGAGAAATGGGGGAAGAAAGATAGGAAACTTGTTTTGAAAGGTTCTTGAAAAAAGATGCTCTTGATGCTGTTACGTCACATGTCACCTTCTGCGGTTGACAAATAATGGCGCATCTGGCGCACCACAGATTACATGTTATATCAATGGGTGAAAGATGTTGTTTGCTTCACTCTGCCATTCGCGCTGTTTTTAACTTTAAATTATGCTAAAACATTTACGGATGAAATGTTCAGTGTCAAAAATTGATGTGTCTGCCGTGTACTATATTCCCACTTAACATGAGCGCGTGATAAACATTTTATGTACCTCGAATTTTCAAATGATAAAGATGATGAATCGGAGGATGCTGAAAAGCAAAAGCTCATTCCAATATTTGGACTACTTTACGATTACTTAGAAACATGAAGAAAGAAGAACTAAATAAGAAGATGATTAGTTGGGACGATAAAAGATGGAAAGAGGAAGTAGAGACTAAAACAAGTTTGAAGGTATACAAGAGATGGAAGCTGAAGATAAAAGAGGATGATGTTTATGACAACACCCCGCAATCAAGAATCCTCTTTCAAGCGAGGACGGATACTCTCCCTCTGAACGCAAGGAAGAAGTTTACAAAAGAAAGAACGAACTGTGCCTTGTGTGAAGCGGAAAATGAAGATATTAATCATTTCTTGCTAGAATGTCCAATATTAAATGAAGTTAGGGTGAAGCATCGTGAATTACAACAGCCATACTTGGAAGACAAAGAAGAAGTTATAATGAGATTTCTATTTGATAAGGAAAGAAGGAATATGGAAGAAAAGAAACAGATTTTGTACAGCATGTGGACCCTAAGAACTAAAAGGCAAAAAGAGCTCAATACTTGTTAAGCACCCCGTACCAACTCATAGCGCGATAGTTTAAGTTAAAGTTTAAAAAGAAAAGGAGGAGCCGTTGCAAAGGCAATTCCTCAAAACCGTCAAGTTCAAGTTCAAGTACGATTAAAATGTTTACATTCCTGTCATCTTATTGATCATTTATTTGTTCTTTTTTATGAAAATAACTTAAGGCGTTGAGAACCGAGGTAATTTCTATCTACCGTGCCTTAACTTACCAGCAACTGCAATCTATCTACGCCCTACGGTGGCAAGGGAGACTGTGAAAGAAGCGTAAGATGGATTCTAAACAATTCTTTTGTGATATACTGAAGGGCAAAGTGCAGAGAAGAGCGTACAAGTCCTGTTTTGTGCCAGGCTGTTGCAGTAGCACTTATGAAACTCCGAAAACGAACTTCGTTCATGTCCCGAACAACATTACCCTGAGGAGATGATCGTCTGCAATAGCAGGAAGAGCTGATGCAAGTACTTTGAAATCCACTATCAAGTCGGTGCTATTGTTGTAATGATCACTGTGAGGTGAGATATTTTGTGCAAGGGCTGAGTGTAATGCCCAGGAAATGACCTCCATTCGCCCCCTGACCGGTCAGGGTTATAAAATTTGAGTGGATGGCGGTCCGCTTGGGGTTCAGATGTCAATTGTATTTTGTTACTGTCAAGCAATACATGTTATGCTGGCAGCGAATGTGTGTAACGTCGTTTTTCGAAACAGAAGTTAGAACTGTAACGGCAGAGTGCTTGCTGGTCTCATCGTAAGTATTGTAAGTGTTGTAAGCAAAAGCATTGTCAATATTGTAAGTATTGTGAGCATTGATGTATGGTAGATATCATCATCAATCATCATCAATTTATTACAACATCCTTGACGGACAAACACATATACATGTACACATACACACCTATACTACATACACTACGAGTACGATCAGTTTTTCAGCCGACGGGGCCTATGAATGGCCTTGATTGAGAGCATCGCATGTCAACAGTCTGACGAGGCTCCAGGCACAGGTATCGTTCTGGGCCATCAGCCATCGTAGTGAGTCGGTTAAGCCACAGGGGACAGTAGGACATGTTACCCACTCGGGCGATACGTGGCCGCCAGCGATCCTGACAATGCTACCAAGGCTTCCATCACACAAGGCGAGCACATGGTTTACAATCGAGCCAGTATGTCTCGTAGAACTTGTGCCGAGATCACCTCACATGATCTCGGCTCAGATAACCCTCTCCGGTGTCCCTGTCAGTAAATGGCACCTGGATCATTACAAATAAGATAATTTGTCATAATTCTTAAAGAATTGGTGGTTTTGACTCGTTTACTCGAGGTGCAGGTCGCATTTCAATACTTTTCCATAGGCTTGCAATGTAAAGGTCACGACTCTGACCTAACCTCAGGTCACAGATCAAAAATTCTGAGATATACAAACGACACATACTGCAGGTACTGTTTTGAAGACTTGATGAGAGGAAATAACTTCGTGAAAAACTCAAGCTCTGACGTGTTTGCAAACTTTTCTGAGGTGGGGTCAACAAACCCGCTCTGGTTACCTGACCTGACCCGGCATTTTTTTTTTTTGCTGAGATGTGCGCAATGAGCATTTTGGAAAAGTCACCAAATATGAGCTGAATGTCTCGCGGCGTTTGGCAATTGTACAAGAAAATCCTGAAAAGTCTCCCCGTCCGAAATAGGGTTAATGTGTATATGAAGAGTTGCAGATGCCAAACATACCCAGATCTAAGACTGCAGTTCCCAGCACCGCTGCAACGTTTTTAAAACAAACATACATAGGACATACAAACATGTTTATTTGCATCTGTTTTGGATAATAGCAACTCATGGCGCCATCACCCGCGATAACTGTTAGGATTTGAGATATATTTTTATTTAGGCCATTAGTTTGGCTGTAATGTTTATTAATATTAGTTGGGCGGAGTTTGGTAGTTTTTTTATTTAACTTGTGGTATGTTGTGCTGATTGCGGGTTGTGGCTTTCAAATGTAAGGACCTTATTGAACTCAACCCTACCCCTACACTACCCTACATACGACTGGACGCTTTCCAAGCCCACAAGCATCACGACGCCGAGATGGAATGTAGCCGAGAAATCACCCTCGCCATCTGCTCTAGAGCTAATCGTGTGGGGCGGCGTGTGGGGCGCCGCTTAGCCTATGGGGGTGCACTTCTAGTGGATGGGGGACGGGGGTGCACCTGCACCCCTTTCATATGGAAAGTTAGGTACTTCCCTGATTACAGCTCCCCGTATTGCACCTAATCAGGGAACGGCCAGCAAACGAAGGAACTATTTCTGGATGACAGGCGAATAACCGCTCACGCAAGGAGCGGAGCTCCGCCCCGTCCAAAGTGGCCAACAAAGCAGAGACAGAGGCAGCATCACATCTTCCATCAAAGAACTGGTTTCTGGCTTGGAAGATGAGCTCCATCTTTGCATCCGAGTCGGTGCTGTCAGGAATCAGCTGGTCTAATGGAGTGAGAGTAGTGAGACGACTAGCTATTGTATCAGAGCTGCCTGGTCTTCGTAGCATTTGCACCGATTCTTCTCGATCGGACTCTGAATTCTGTCCCTCCTGCGTATTTCTTGAGACATTGCTATGTAGCTAAGTCTTTGGCAGAGTTTCATTATCCATGCTTTGCAAACAGTGCCATAACAACACAGTTAATTAATCACCAAGCTTCTTTGCAAGTTCCAATACAGTTGAAACGCACGCGATTTGAGTGCAAAAATCAAGAAAAGTGCCAACTTGTTCCCGTAAAATATTTTGAATATTGACCTAAAAAATGAGTAATTTCCAGATAAAATAACAGCGAAATCAGTTTTCGCTTGCCAATAAAACTCACAGATATTGAAGCTCCATTATTAAAGGAACATTTTAGTATATGCCATTCTTGATAAAACTTCTTAGCCACGCAATACCAGCGCAAAATAAAGAGACACTGAAAACACGACCAATCACTCCGATTTACCATAGGAAAATACATAGAAAATGTATGTCTCAACTGCGCCAAATATACAGACAGTTATTTACCTACATGTGACGTCATGATTAGCCCGACCAATCAGAAGCAAGTTGTTTTCAGCCACAAATAATTAATTTCTGAACTAACTAGGCATTTTTTAACGAAGTGATTTTAAATTAAATCATTAAAAATTCTGAGCTTTTTTATTTTACCAAAACATACAGAGCATGCAGATAGGTCCCAACCCTATTGGAATTAAACAAAGATTTTGTGATATCAATTATTTTGGAAAATTTTTGATTTGATTTATTTACATATAATTCGTTTCTAGAAATCAAATTTTGAGAATGTGGCCATCTTTTTTCCAATTTATTTTTGCATTTAAAGTCTCCAAACAAACTTCATACAAGGTCACTTCACTGAACTATGACGTCAAATAAGTGAGCCTATGTAATGTTAAAAATGTCGCAATAGCGAAACGCCCTCATTGCCAAACAATTATTTACGGGGAGAATGTACTTCACGCATTCTTTGCAAGGTCCGATGTTTCAGTTTTGCTCCTGGACCTTGCGTGACGTCATAAAGACGCAACGTCAATTGTGACGTCATTAAAGCTGTTTGAGGTGAGAATTTTTCGTCAATAGACTCCAAACAAAATGAGGGCATCGAGGGAAGGGTCATCAATGTAGGTAGGTACTCAGAATCATCTCAATCGACATGTTTCTTTACCTGAACGACTTCGTTATGACCCTGATCTGAGGTAAGCACGTTGAGCTTTCCAAAATATCCGCACACCATTTTTCGCGGCGGAGCATCACAAATTCGATGGTGCCAGATAAGTGTCAGGTACCGAAATGACGGTGCTGTGACCATTTGGGGGATTAATCGACCGAAAATTGGATCCCTCCTTCAGGGTAAAAGCGGGTCTCCGCCACGACGCGATCTCCACGTCAAGCCACAAGCTCAACAGACCTTTTTCCGCTTTGCCGGGCTGCAACAGAACGGGGCCGGTTTGGCACGCTCTGGCGCCTTTTTTCTGACACCTGTCAGTCCTTCCGCCGCTGCGGGCAGCCTCGGAGTGGGGCCGATTCAGCACGCTCCGGGGCATCGTCTCCTCCTCGACATCTTCGAGGTCTTCCGCTTTTGCGGGCAGTACCGGAGCGGGGCCGGCTCGGCACGCTTCGGTACCTTCTACGAGTCCTCTTTCTTCGCTGTCCTCGGTGCTGGGCCGGTTCGGCACGCCCCTGGCAGCCACCCTGTCCTCTCGCCGTCCGCGAGAAGACACGCTCCTGGGACCGCTGTCAACTGCTTCTTCGCCGTCCGCGCCTTCTGACCTGCCATCTGATACCTGCCATAGACCTGCCATCTGAGTACGGTTGCCTTCTCAGGCACTCTCTGCTCGACCAACGATCTTCGGCTTTCCCACTCCCCCCGCTGATTTTGACACAGATTCCTTTAGATTCCACCTCTTCTTTTTCAGTGCGCCACCCCTGTAGGCCCACCCATTTGGTCTGGGTTCAAAATTTCTAGTTCCACTGTCAAGCACCTTGCTGGTTTAAAGGATAGGGCTTATCGATACTGCCCCCTCTTGCCGACAGTGACGATCCGATAGCTCCCAACCATGTCCCGCACCTTCCTCCCCTCCCAACCCTCCCATGGTGAGTGAGGCGGTGGCTTGTTCTGCGGCCCATGGACAAGCAGGAGGTTAAGCTGATCTATCCATGGGTCATCGAGAACAGCATCACCAACCACATGAACACGACTCTAAACACCACCTCCTACAAGCTCAAGGCCGAGCTCTCTGACAAGGGCACCGCTCTCTACATACACACGACGACACACCGCAGTGGCGGCGGAAGCAGGGGGGCAAGGGGGGCAGCTGCACCCTAAAGCTATGGAAAGGGGCGCCTCGAAAATCTGTAGAGGAGGCAGGAAGTTAAGAGGTGCGGCAGCCATAAAGCTGAGCAGTGCGACACCGCAACTGATAAAGGCACTTGTGACACGGAGAGGGTGGTAATGACGTGGGAAAAGTATCTTTTGATATGCTGAAGAGTGGAGGGCATCCTTATCTGAAACAAAGGCAGATGCTGCCGACCCGTCGAATATAATCTTGCCAGGCGATAAAGGCTAGGAGGGCGCAGCTACTCGAGAAGCGCGCCATGCGGAAGAGGGGCGCCTGCATGCGAAAGAGGGGCGCCTGTGTGTGGGACGAAAAAGAAACATTTATGGAGACGTCTTTGAAGGCGATAGCCTCCGAACGCCAACACGAACATATGAGGGCTTATAGCGTTGCAGGCTCCATGCGACAAAAAGGGGCGCCTGATGGCCGATATGCGAGAGGAAATTAGTTTGTGTAACATTTATCGGGGGCGGTTTGCCGTTTACAACATATGAATGTTAACCCGCGCCCAGATGGGGTCTGCCGAGCAACGCGGTCTGATGGGGGGGGGGGCCATTTTGGCCCCCCCCCCTCAGATCTCGAGAACCACGCAACATAGCGACAAGCGGTAAACGGTGTTGGATAGCCCCAACAGGGAACTACCTTGTGACCCAATTTCATTGACCTCGGTCAAACCGATGACATCACAGGTCAGGTCAAAGGTCGAATTTTCACCGTTTACAGGCATTTCAAGAAATGCGTTGTAAAATCGTGTAAAATGCATTTCAATGAAAATCATCGATGGGGAAATGTTCTTCAAACACATATTTTGCTATTTGAGGTCACTGATACCAGGTCAGGTCACAGAGGTCAGGTCACTGGGGGGTCACAATATGAAAGTGTCGTGTGATACATGTTTTATGGTCCATTTTTCATGACAAATGCGATTATGTGGGTCAGACAGACTTTAGGGCCAGCTTAGGTCACGTTTTGGTCAAGGTCAGGTCAAGGTCAGGTCAAGGTCAGGTCAAATTAGGTCAAATTTCAAAGTTGATACTTTTGCATAAAATGGGTATCGATTCGATGCAGCTCGTCACGGGGAGTTCAATGGTGGTCTCCGTTGTGCGCTACGAGGTATAGAATTGCTAAAAATTGAGTTCAAAAATTTGACGTCATCAATTTTTAACAGTTTTTTCGCTATAACTTGGCCAAAAAAAGAGCTATCGATCTAAAATTTGGTATGTATATCGAAGAGCGCAGGGACTATCACATATATTCCGGTTTTTTCGAAATTCAAAAAAAAATTTGGAAATTTTTTGAGTTTTTCTAAAAAAATCAATTTTTTTTATTTTTGGGGGTCAAAATCCAAAAATTTCAAAAATCCGAGATAGCAGTTTTGTAGCGCCGTCTTTTCTCTACACAACCACATAAAGAACTTTAAAATTGCTTGTGAACTGTAGAATAAGTGAGCGTTTCAAGATGTCATGTTTTTTGCTCATTTTTACTCGAACATGACCTCAGTTTGACCTCAATAACTCCTGACCTGAGGTGACCTGTGACTTGAAATTTTGTGTGAAGGTGTCAAATTGATGTCCGGTAAGGTACCCAAAATTTGGCGGCGCTGCGCGCCGCCGTTTTCTCGCTATTTAAGAAAAACCACAGGGGGGGCCAAAATGGCCCCCCCCCATCAGGGCGCGGGTTAAGGGAGGTCCGAGATTGGGGCCTGTAAAATTGCACTGTCCGTATGGGCGGTTACACCCCTAGTGCTAGGGCGTATTTTGCGTTTTTTTTTACTGGGGAGATGATTATGACCAGGAATAGCACTCTGCAAACTTCTATGGGCGCCTGTATAGGGCCGAAACTGATTTTCCAGTGCAGGGACGGCCATCGGCATGGTAAGGGGCGCCCAGCGGGAAGGGGCGCTTCAATATCGTTTGCACCCCTATCCTAGAATACCTTCCGCCGCCACTGACACACCGGACACACCAGGAAACCGAGGCACTGCTCAAACTCACCAGCATCGGATCCATCCCGGTCGAGGTCAAGGACCCCATCGCACGTGTCCACTGTCCAGGGGTCCATCAGAAACGCAAACCAACTGTGCCGAAAGACACGACACACTCCTATGTGCGGATGCAGTCAGTGCACCAGTCAACGCCGTTACCGCAGATAGTTCACCGACCGCTGCAACTTCTGCGATCTCCAAGAAGTCAGTGAGTGTAGGAGCCAGCATCACCGTTACTCAGTCCCACGCACAAGGGGGAAAAGCTCAAAAAATTGAGCGCTCAAAAAATTGAGCGGGCCCCATTATGAAGGAATAGGCGAAACGATGGTATTTTACAATGCCGTTAGCGTCACACTACGGCAAATATCGTATCCAAATAAGGTATCAATGGCAAGAGAGAGCAACAAGGTTTCTTCTCGAACACTCGCCGTGATAATTCATATCGGTGTTTTTGGAAAGAAAATGCCCTAAAGACGCTCAACTTTTTGAGCGCCACTTGTCGTTCGGGACCGCGATACTCAATAAATTGAGCGCCACGACAGACGACAGTCAGCTGGCGCTCAAAAAATTGAGTGCCGGCCAGCATCTACACTCAATTTTTTGAGCGTTCTCCGTGACAGGTGAAGCCGGTACTGGCTGCCATTTTTGATGTTATGTTCGTTGAAATACGTTAAACTGAGTTGAAACAGAAATGCAGTAAGTTGAATGCTACGTGGTACCTAAACTTTTCACAAACCCATGGCATCATGTCACATTTTCCGCTAGTAGTTTTATCGGTCGCCTTTCGGATTCGGCACACCTCAAAATCAAATACAGGGCTTGAATAATCCGTATGAATACTGTATTGCTATTCTCTGACTGTACTGGAAGAAGGGAATACGTGAATACAGAAAGATATCCACCCACGCTTGAATATTGGAGAATTATAGCAGGAAAAACTGTATTGCCACGGTTACAACTTACAAGGCTATCGGCCGCAAACAAACAAAAATACTATACAATGTGGGTTAGATTCACAAACATCATCAAGTGTGGAACACAGAGACGAGCAAAACAACATCACATTATCGCATGCCAGCCCGACCACATTGGAACCGGGTGACCTGCGACCGGAACCTGCGTCTTGCCAGCATACATCACAAAAGCAGGAGGCAGTGTCGTACTGCTTTGATCCAAAATATGCCATATAACAAATGATATAAACGACCTAAGCTCGGACTAAGCTAATCATTATCAAATCCTTAACATGTAAAGGACGAATGGAAACATCGAGTCTCAGACCAGCAGTAGCAACCATCACAGTAGCAACATCACAAAGAACACGCGGCATTTTCAGACAGCCGTTTTGTTATCGGGCTACAGGCGGCGACGGCGTGGTTGCAGACCAGCTGCGAGGTAGCGGCGTGCGGGCAAAAGGCGCGGGCACACCTCCATGTGGCCGTGCGGACAGTGCGCGGTCGGCGTCGCATAGTGGGCGGCATCGGGCTGTCCCGGGGCCGTCGAAGCCGCACAGGTTGTCGGCGCATGTGGGCGCGCGCGGTCACCACGGCCAGCTGCTCACCGCCAGCACAGATGCGCAGCGTCGCCGCTCCGCCGGCCAGAACACGCAGACAACCCTTCTTGCAGTCGCACAACACGTCGCCAAACTCATTCACCTGCTCCACCATGTTGTTGATGTCACTTAGTCGTTCAAGTTGTGGCTCGTGCCGTCGAGCATGACCTGCCCGATCGGACACGGGTCAGCGGCTTCTGCTCCAGCGAAGTCTTCTTCTTGGTGACGTCTTGCTGATCTCCACAAAGGCTGAGCAGATGACCTTACCCACAAGGACGGCCGACGTCCTCGCCAGCGACCGCTTGGTTGTGCAGACCTGCCAGAAAAAGAAAAGCTGTTTGGTGATCTCAAACGATTTTTTTCTTTATGCAGTGGAACAAAATGGAAAATATGTCATACAACAGGAACTAAAAAAAGATGCAGCCTAGGTCGTCTAAGAAATGGGTGCAACATTGATAAAATTCTTCATTGAATGAGTTCTGCAAATACTTTTGATAAAATGTGTGGTGATTATAAGGAGACCACTTTACTATAAAATTGCTCAGGATTCCCTATCTGGACCTGTCAAAAAATCCTGACTGCACACCAACAATGAGCATTAAATCCGAAACCTCTACCAGGTACCTAGGGATAATTAAATTCTGATTCCGGAAAATATTTCACATCATACAAATAAAAAACCTTTACTATATTGAAACTGAAAATGTGATGCCGATCCAGTGACCTAAGGGTCTCAAAGTATAATAATGAATAAATCTATTATAAATTTGGTGGTGACTGCCGACTGGCGTTTGGCGGCCTAGACCTTCAGGCTTAAAAGTGGCCTTCCTTTTCCGTTGACTTCGATCCTCCAGATGGAAATGATATAAAGGATCATTTTTATCTTATTTCATATGAGCCAGTCAGCAAAGTGGCTATCCTGTTTCAGCATTCACACACACAATAGTTGACTGTCAGTCTGTCATGCTGTCAGTGTTGTGAAGCAACGAAGGAGTTGAGTTTTGTTGATTATAAATTGTGATGTTATGTAAAGGACTGGAAAATGAATGTGAAAACTATGGAAACATATTGGCAGAGTATTGTCACTTACTATCAGGACATATGGATAGAGAATACACTCAAATTAATAAGAAATGCCAAATATCAAGGTACTCAATCACTGATAGCAGTGGACTATCATATGTTTTAATGTCAATTATATGAAAGTTAAGACTGAAACTACCTTTTACCTCATCATACCTAATGAAAAATTGTGTGAAGAAAACATTCACAGCCTCTTTGAAGCACTTAGACCACTAAAAAACAAAAATTTTCACGTAAATATGTTGTGTCTCCTTCCTTCTAAACATCATATCGGATGGCGCCACTTTCGTCGACAGTTACTTATCTGCACGCAAATCGAGGAAAACGTGAATTGATTGACGTTTACGTGTTTCCAAATTTAAAATCACAGCATATTCAAACTTTTCAGTGTACCTTTTAACATCTAAGTATAACTAAAACGATAAAAACTTACCTTCAACACAAGGACGACGACAACCACGAGGCCGGAGACGTCGCGACGAAATAAACAAACGGCGCCGCCAAATGAAAAATATTCTCCGATATGGGTAATGTGAAATTGAGTCGCAATCATTTTGGGTAGTATGAAAAATGCTCTTTCCAACAGAACCCTAGTAAAAAACCTGAATGGACAAAAAATAACTTTTATTTCGACATAAATATTGGCCTGTTTTTAGGTCATCCTGGTATGCCGTAAGATTTCGACCTATAAATTGGTGTTCCCCCAATCATTGAAGCTTGAGCAGTGAAAAATATGAAAGCCTAATCTGTATTGCATCATTAGTGATTCTCCTAGGGTGTTGCCATTTCTCCCTAGGTGTTGCGAGTTGCTTTTGCAAAACGTGTTCCTGAAACGGCTCAATTTTTTGAGCCCTCAGCATTACGCCTATGGGAGCCTCTGACGTCACACGCTCAATATTTTGAGCGCTCAATAATTTGAGCTTTTCCCCCTTGTGCGTGGGACTGTACTGCGGCGAACGACAAACAGAGAAAAATTCTGATGCAGACGGCCCAGGTGAGAGCAGCCGGAGAGGTCAAATCAAGAACAGTGCGAATCATGCTCGATTCAGGGAGTAACAAGAGCTTCGTGAGATCAGCGGTTGCTCGTGACCTCGGCTGCCGCGTTCTCAGTAACGACCCACTGAGTGTTGAAACTTTCGGCGGGGGTCAAACGACACCGAGTCGATCTCGAAAGATGGAGCTGTCTTTGAAGCCTGACAGCAAATCGGGCGTGACGATATCGGCGTACGAGGTGCCACACATCTGCGCTGCGCCTCCTACAGTCACAGCTGCAGAGATAAAGAAATACCCTCACCTCACCGGCACCCCGACCAGGGCCTCGGCCTGTCGGGAGCAAAATTCAATACTCTTCAACTCGCGGAACTTTCTGATGGTACAGGTCCCAGTCAAGAAGTGGACATTTTGATAGGACTAGACCACTTCCAGGAAGTAGTTGACGGAAGAATGAGTCAGCTCAAGGCCCTATTCGCCTCGTGACTCAGAAGTGGCTGACATCTGGTGGCCGTTTCCTGAACTACTATAGGTAGGATCCGGCGGCCGCGCCGCATGCAGGCCGGCCGGTCTAATCTCACGAGACCCCGGATTTCGAATGTTTTTTCTTTCAAAATTGGAAAGCAATGCACATAATTCGACGACAAATTCCCCATAGATCACGAATAATGATTCTCATAGCCCATCCTACATCCTTTCACAGCCAAAAGGGCCCTGAACAAAGCGCCCTGTGGCACTTAGTAAGCAGTATTGGTGATCACAACCTGTTAGGGCGGTAAGGGCGGCCGATAAGGATATTGCAATCCGCCGAAAGAGCAAGGTTCCGGGCACATATCGTACTTAGGATGTCAATTTTAGTTGTCTGAACCCTCGTCGTAACGGTTTTCTACGTAGGTAGGTACCGCCCGATGCTTTGGAACCGCCATGAGATCTTAAGAGCATTCATATGCCGGCATAAGACATTCACCTTTTGTAGCCCGTCACAGGCCGACGTGGGGCCCTCAGAAATAGGCATGGAGTTCTCGGAAACCTGCATAAGGCCCTCATTGACTACCATCGGAACTTAAGCACCTGCGATGGGCTCCAAAACGCCACCGTGGAGCCCTCAAAGACCTGTAGATTGCCAGGGGCGGATCCAGCCGATCCGTTTGGGGAGGGCAAAAGTTTCCGACCTATCCGACGACCCCTATCCGCCCCCGCACTGGGAGAAATGTAAGATAAATTTTGGATGGGGATGCAAAATTTTCTCAAGGGGCCCCACTGAAGGTTTTTTGGCCCCTTTACTTTTTCAAGCTGTCAATCATCGATTTATGAAAACCAAAAGTAAAGGAAACAATCCATACAGGAAGGTACCCAAAATGTTTGCATATTTCAGTGAACCTAACACAATCATAGCATACTTAAATACGTGAAATGCAAAAAGTTTTTTTGTTACTGGGTGATATTTCTTATGCTAACCACCACCCGCAAGCCTCAAACCACTTTTCTGGATCCGCAGTGGACCTTTGAGAGCCCTACGGGTCCGCTCTTACAAGACCGTTAAAAAACCTCTGGAAACTGAATGACTCAATGGAGGCTCCTCCAGAAGCCTTCACGACTTCTCAGATTGAATGAGTCCCCGACCAGGGTCGGTTCCTCAGAAGGTGCTGAAGGGTTTCAGAAAGCAGCGTAGGCTCGAGAGTCTGGAAACTTCTCAAAGACCGGCATTGGACCCAAAAGCCTGTATGGAGGCCCTCAAAAACCGGGATAGAGGCCAAAGGAGCTGATGTTTAGCCTAAAGAACCGGTGTGGAGGAAAGGGTAGGAGTCTGAGTGGGGCCTTCAGGGGCAAGCGTTTAGGGCCCCAAAAGTATGTGTGAGGCTCTTGGAGGCAGGTAGGTCCCGGAGCGTGCATGGGGTCCCAAGAGCTCGCGTGTGAGCCCAAAAATTCGGCTTCATGTCCGTGGACCACACATGCATGGGGATTCTTAGAAGCCGCTTTTTTGGGTATCCTCCAGATCCTCCAGATCTCCAGATATTTGGGTATCCTCCAGACATTTGATGGGTCGTGGGTACCAAGATCGATGTAATGGTCCTAAAAGCCGGTGTAGGGCCAAGAAGTTCCGGTGTTGAGACTCTCAGAGGCCGGCGAAGGGGCACCAGGAGCGGATACAGTGTCTCAACAAGCCTGCATGGGACCTGACAATTAGTGTGGAATCCCACGAGCCTGCGTAAGCCCTCAGAGACCTTTGTAAGGCCCTCAAAGGTCGTTGTGAAGGGCCTCTGAATCTGAAATCTTAACGGGGCCCGAGACCAGCATGTCCCCTGCCTGCGTTAAGGCCCTCCAGAGGCCGTCGTAGGGTTCTTCATAGGCCAGCGTGGGCCCTTAGAGCCTTCGTTGCAGGACTCTCAGAGGTCAGCATGACCCCTGCAGTCTGCCTGCGTTGAGGCCAGATCAGAGGCCGTCGTGGGGCCCTCAGACGCCAGCGTGGGCATTTGAAGCTTGCATTTGGTCCTAGAGGTCGTCGTGAAGGCCCATAGATGATAGAGGTCGTCGTGAGGGCCCTCAGGGACCGTCTCGGGTGGAATCACTGTGGAAATCGTTGTGAGGGCCCTTAGAAGCCTTCAAGAGGACCATCAGAGGTCATCATGAAGATCCTTGGCCATCATGACGGTCTTCATAGGCCCTGGGCCCTCAGGTATCTTTGCAAGGCCCTCAGAGGCTGTGGTAAGGACATCAGAGTCCATCGTTAGGGCCATCAAGAGACCGTCACAGGTTCCTCAGATGCCAGCATTGCCCCTGCAGCCTGGTTGTGTTGGGGCCCTCAGAGGCCGTCGTGGGCCGTCTAAAGCCCGATGGGCACTCAGACCTGAGATGGGTCTAGGACCGTGTCACGAGGGCCCTCAGAGACCGCCGTGGGGGCCCTCAGAGGCAGCGTAGCCCCTGGAGTCTCCGTGGGGTCCTCAGATGCCGTCATGGGGCACCAAACGCGGTTCGGGACACTCCTAGCCGGTGAGGGCCCCAAAGACCAGCATAGGGCGCTCCTGACCAACAACTGGACGTCTGATGATCGGTGATCCCACATGATCGTTCGTTTCCCGATCACTGGTTTTTAGAATAAAATATATTTGGTGGTAAGACAGGCCTCTTATACGGCTTTTGGAGGGTGCAAAAAGCTATGTTTGCACTCCAATGTTTTCCATGGGTCTGGAGCTGAAACCCCTGCACCCTCTATCCGGGTTTCCGCTGCCCTTGAGCACCGAGATGACCAAACGACTTTACAACGCCTTACTATCTACATGCAATCAGTTCAGGGAGTTCGATCTATTAACAGCATTCTGGCTGAATCATCAGCAGCGAGCGTCCAGCTCCTTCCTTCGGAATGGCCGTCACCGAAAGTCCTGCTTTTCGTCCAGATAGTCCTCGACGCCGTATTCAATTTTATCATCTCTATATGCTTTGGGAGGGGCAAAAGGACAGTCTTGCCCACATGATTTAGCTTTGGGGAGGGCAAATGCCCATTTCGCCCTCCCCTGGATCCGCCACTGTAGATTGCAGCCTTCAGAAACCAGCGTGGACCCTCGGGTGCCGATGTAGAATGATCAGGGATTGGTGCGGGCCAAAGGTGAGTTCAGTGCGGGTTCGCTCAACCTTTCAAATGACCTGTTGACCAATGGAATGGAATGGAACAGACTAACAAAACCAGCTGCTCGAACGGCGCCTGGAAGGCGAAGGAACATGTTCATTTCACATTGCTTTTTGCTAATGATATCTGAGTGTCAGGACCAATAAGTTAGCAGTAGGTAGCTACTAGCCTGAGCACTGAGCAGGGAATGAGAGATGTATTCGGTTCAGAAAGGGCTGATTCTGCTCCCAATGATAGGGGGTTGGATACGTTATCTGTGTAATTCAAACTCAGTTCTCAGTTATCACTTCAGATTCATAAGGCTTCAGAGGGTGGAGCCAGGGCACTAAAGAGTCGGGTACTCCAAAGTTTTTCCTAGTATATACTAGAATTATACTATATCATCTAGAAAAACAACTAGAACTGGGAGTTTTTTTACTATATACCGAAAACTATCCTAGGATATGGCTGCGCTGAAGCGCGGCGCAGCTGGCGCTCGTGTTTCAATACATTGCGCTTCATATTTATACACAAGGCGGCCTGTGGTTTCACGCGGTTCCATGGTGTTCTCCCTACATTTAAATACTTACAAATTGTGCTGGCTAAGTATTTAATAACTATCGTGTGCATTAAAAAATTGGCTCTTCATTATGCATGGAATTGTGTGTACAAAGGCCTTTCTGAGTAACTGTGTACAAATTTGCAAACTGCTGTCCTTGACTGGGTGGTGGGCCAGCCTCATGCTTTCTCATTCTTTCACTGTTGCGTAGCAATGTGTTAAAAAAGAAGTTTCAAGGAATTTTATCAATTGTGATGCATGGCGACACCTTTCGACTTATCTGTGAGCATATTTGGTATAATCGTATTGCAAAGATTGCGTACACCGGCTTTATCTATTTGCAATGGCAGCTTTCGTACGACATTTGTGTATTGTCTTTTCTATGTTGGTCGCTACTCGTTTGTATGTATTTTTAGAGCCCTGACAGGCTGATGAAGGATGACTAAAGTCTTCTGAAAGCTATCATTACTAAGAAATGGAGCTGGTGTTATGAACAGTGAACAGTGTCCCAAAATTTTATTTCAGAGTGAAAAATTGTTCTTGAAAATTGGAGATGAAAGTGGAAAATTGATTTCAGTTGGATGTCACTTCCCACCCAAAACTGGCAAATTTTGGGACATTGGTTTTGAACAAACTTAACAATACAATACCACTGTCCCAGGCTCCAGCTGAATAACATCTACATATAACATAATACTTTGTGTAAGCATCTTGTACAACTGTGTTGCTGTGATAATGAAATCAAAACACATGCATCCTGCATCCATGAAAGTGGATAGTAAGTAGAAAGAAGCATTTGTTGCCACATGTTAGTGATAATTGTACAATTTCTTGGTATTTTAAGTTTGTATGAAAACGCGTAAGATTTAGGTGATTGAAACTAAACATGGAAGATAATTTTTAGGTCAATTTTTACTTTTTCTTTTTTAATGCTGTTCTTGATATTCCACTTCACTCAAAACACACCAGTTCATAAGTTATTTCAGGGCTTTCGCAATAGCCATGTCTTTGTGGTCAATCATCCTCAGAGCAGCCTGAGTCAATTCCATTCACGACTTCCTTAGCCATATATCTCTGATCCTTTTTCAGGACAAGACATGCACTACTACATATGCTGTGCCTGGCTCAAGATTCCTATATGTAGCAAGGTTGCCCTACCGACACTGGCAAAATGAATGCTTCCTTGAACAAAGCTAACCAAAGGTGCCATCAACTGTCTTAATCTGAACAGGAAGGAAGCCTAGTTTTCAACATAGACAATGTGACTTTCAGGGTGTGCACCACCCGGTGTTCATTTGTTAACATCAATAATGTGTGACCACGAAAGGAAACCCTTCTGAAGGTAACATCTCTCGACCATTCTAAGATCCTGTCCACTACCTTAATATTAACAGGTCTTTTAAATAACCATGCATTATTCATCTGATAATGCTTGTTATGTTTTCAAATAGGTTCATGTTCTTTCATCCTGATTTTTCAAAGATAAATATCACTTGAGTTTGTTTTTATTGCAAGTGTGATGCATGTAATTTCATCTTCATGTTTTCTCAGATCGAAGATCTTGCTCGCAGCTATGCCTCATTGCCTACCATGGCCAAAACCTCTTTGAGGTTTACTGTAGGTAGTGTTCTCCGTCTGATTGTTATGTGTTGAGGATGAGCTGAATGTTACTGATATTGATACCTGATATCTAATTGTGGTCAATGTTAAGTGTAACACCGTGACATCTTCCAATGCCAAAGTTTATTTCCAACGAGCCAAAGCTTGTTTGCATTGCAATTACGAGCGGTAGTGTGATGTGTGGAACGTGTAGTATGTACGATTGGGAACCACTTACTCTGGTGGCATGTTTGCATATATGAGAATGTTCAGTGTTCATCGTCTTTAGATAATAAAAGCATTGGCATATCAGGAAGTGGATTGTTCGGTGGTCGCCTAAAATGGTATCAGAGCTGCAATTTTGACACAATCGTGTTCGTCATGCTCAGCCACATCGAATGATATGCTTTTTGTATGGGTGAGGTCAATTTAGGATGTTGACCTCCGTCCAAGGTCAGGTCAGGTCATTACCTCATGATGAGGTCAAGTTGCACGTTATTCAATTTGGCAGGTCTTTCTGAGTCTATTTGTGTCTTTTCCGTCTAAGATCACTGTCAGCGCCAAAATAACTGTCTCTATATCCCCCCCCCCCCCATCGGCTTATAATGGCCAGATCACCTGACCGACCTGACGTTAGGTGACCCTTAGGAGAAATCCGAAGTTAACGACTTTTGAGAATAAGGGAGTTTGATAAGTTCTGTAAGTTTCATCTACCTGTGATAGATCTCCTTGAATTGATGGAGTTGCTATGTTACGACGTTTTTGAGACCGTGCAGAGGTTCACTTATGACGTCATAGGTCAGTGACCTGACCTGACCTGAAAATGAGGTTGGTGTCACAAAATCCGGCTTGAATCAAAGGTCAGGTATGCCAACTTACAACCCTCCATCACCAGCGCGCTCACCCCTACTTTACTTTGCAGCAATGGTTTGCCGCACATTAACGATAAAAGTTTTGGTCTGTCCGAGATTCGAACACAGGACCTTCCGATGTATCAAAAACATGGGGTCATATATGGACGAATATCTCGAAAACGGTTGGATGGGCTTGAACTTTTCATCCCAAAAATGGAAATAAAAATGTTGTAGCTATCTTTTGACATACTTTGTGGATGCCCACACTACGAAACCTTGAAAACCGAGCGCGAAAAGTCGCATTTTAACACGCAACCCTATGGGCTAGTAGGAAAAGTCACGCCCATGCTGCCATATGACTTAGGAGGGGGCTGGGTGGAGCCTTATGACCACTGACACCAAAAATTTTTGATTTTTACATTCTTCCTTTCAGTTATCAGTTACATATGTGAAAGATAAATGGCCTAAAACTGGCAATGAAAATAACTTTAAGGTTAGGCCCAGGCTTTTTGAAGGGAAGGTATGAATGAACATCCGAGGACGTCAGACTGCTTCCCTCTCCCAGATAGTATTCTCAGTTCTCACACCATTGATCATATGATGTTGATATAGTTCAGGAAACAAAAGAGATAATGTGCAAATTCAGGCCAGTTGTGAACTTATCATTGATTACAATGCCTCTAATGCCACCAATACTGCACCAACTTCTAAAGCACTTAGCAGAGGTTTAACTAATAGAGCAGACCATTTGTCAATTCAATGCTGAGCAAGGGGGTGACTGAGGTGAGGTGCAATGAGCTAAATATGTTCTGTGCTCTGCTGGACACATGTGCAGAACACATGTAGCATATTGAGCTGCACCACACATGCCAACAACAGACTTAATTTGAGGTATAATCTCTTCAGCTACCTCCTCGAAACAAGCAGCCCTCTCAGCAGCAAGTGGGTTTTGAGGGTTGGCAGCAAGACTCCTCAGTTCCTTCCTTCCAGGGCTGCAACCTGCTGCTGGAAGCTGCCTCAGAAACCCTAGCATAGTGGAACAGCTGCTGTTAGCAGTGGCATCGGGTTGGCACTTGGCAGCCATCACTTGTCTTCCTATTTCGGTCAAATGCCACTAGTTTGAGTTGTGATCCTGTCTTTTGTACTTGTGTGGTCATGTCATTGTCATAGCATGCTATTGCTACAACATGAAAGATTGCATATGCACCTTATTGCCTGAAATATATCCATTCTAATTATGGAAACAAAATCATTTAAAGAATTGCCATGCGTCTTTGTAAGCTGCTTCAGACTGAGACCAAAAGTCAATGGTCATGGCAATTTTCTGCAGCCAAATGCTGTATGATATTCACTAGCGATAGCTAGATAATTTACTCCAGAGGTCAAAAACCCAAAACGTTACATAAAAGGAATCAAAATCGATATTAACCAGCGCCCTTCAACCCCAATTTCCACTGAAACTGATACAGAAATACATGTTCACCGGTATTCGTAACTCGTGCGCCATATTCGCTATCCTATCTATACGGCTCCACAGTGCTGCCACCTAGCGAGGTGTCACGAGGCGAATATACCAGGTAGGGTCGTCCGGCGATTCTACCTGATCGTGACGTCAGCTCGTGACGTCATCTGGGGGCAAGTCTTGAAGTCCCGTTTAAGTCCTATGCAAATGGGCGATTTTTAAAGCGCTATAGAACAAACTCTGCTAAAGCTAGCACAAAACTAAGTGCATCATCGGAAAGCCGATACATTTTTGTTCGAATTATCTAAGAAGCATTTTTCACTAAACCCATTAGTTTTTCCAAAAATGCGTAAAAAGCCCCCATGCCTCCGCAGCCTCCCTTCCGCCGGCCGCCACGCCGCCGCGGTGGTGTAGTGGTTAGGATGCTTGCGCCGTAATCCAAAGATCGTGTGTTCGAATCTAGGCGCGGGTCGTACTTAAATCGAAATTGCAAGCAGAATATGTGTTGTTTCTTGATGAATGACTTATATTACAGCTAACCGTTCATAAAACTATCGATAACAATTGACTGAAACACAAAATATAGAATACATTCTAATAAAACAAATTCAAATATGGCGGCCGTTGCGCTAGGCTCCGCCCCCGACTCCGCCCCTTCGTGTGACGTCATCTGTGCACTTGGACACACAGGGAGATAGGGGACGACATGGGCCTGAGTCAGCTCAGCCGGGCCGCGCCGGTGGCCATGGGCTCCTGCTTCGGCTGGATACTTGCTGGAGGGGTAGACTCAACTGACGGGAATATAACCGGGATGTCATCCAACAGCTGCACCCCGGCACTGGCAGGGATGAAGAGATGCTGGCGGCAGCGCTGCGCGCCACGGATAGGAATCGGCGACAGCTGGCTCAGAGACTCTACCTCGTGGAGGCGCACGGGGGTTAACACGCGCAGTGGTAGGGTTGCAAGTACTACGCCCAGTGGAAGGGGGGCGGATGGCGCCCCCCCTAAATTCTCAGCTCCCAGTGGAGCTAGGAAGACGAAATTTGGAGGGTAGGTGGGGGCCCTGGGGAACTCTGTTGTGTGTGAATTTCATGACCCTAGGTCAATATCTACAAGATCAAATGAGGTCAAATGTGGTCAAATCTGCCATATAAGCAACTTTGTTGCGTTTACACGCCGATAACTCAAAAAGTTACCAGCCGATTTTCTTTTTTCTTTCACTATACGAAAGAACATACATTTATGAGTATGTAGGGTAAATTTCTAGTTAATCAAATAATAAATATGGCAGTTAGAATCCTGCTAAGGGTAAGATGTCGCCGGCTGAAGCGGGATCGGCGGACGCGGGAAAAGCGGCAATCACAATTTTGTGTTTACACACTCATAAAGTTTTTACCGGCCGATTTTCAAAATTCTTTGACCATAAGATTGCCTGTACATTTCTTAGTCTTCTCACCAAATTTGACGCGAATCGAATATAATCAGTGGTAAGGAGCGCGATGTGAAGACGGAACCGTCCCGCCCCGGCACAGTTTACAATTCAGGCGGCGCGTAACGGCTAGCGCGGCAGGATGTTTGACTTTACACCGCTATTACTAGAAAACTTGCGAACCGGTTTTATTTCTTGCACGAGAAGATCCGCAATTCAATTCTGGACAGGTAGGAAAAATTTCACACTAATATTATGTTCGCGGCGCGAGTTATTGGCGAAAAACAGGAGGGGTGGGCGAAATCCCCCCCTTCCACCGCGCGTGTTAAAGGGACCCTCCCACCTTAAAGGGACACTCCCACCTTAACATTAGTTTTGAGTTGAGATAGCCAAATTGGTGGCCATGGCCTGCAAATACCGGTTTGGGCACTCACAACATCGACAAATGCTTTAATTCGGAGATATGGAATTTCAAACTTGCAGTTTTCGGATTCTAAGGGGCTAGTGCATTGGTATGCCCCCTTAGAATTTGTGACGTCAGCGGAGATCTAACGATTTTTAAATCTTTTACTATAACGTTTGGTAGCACGCGGTGGTATATGCTGCTTTGCGCGCAACAAATGCCGCACTTTCAAATAAAGTCGCTAGGAACAGCGGAGATCCCAAAAAGTAAACAAAAGTAAAAGTCTAATATCTTGAAAACCGGTGAATATTTTTCGATGAAATTTAGTAGATATTCGTTTTCGCTCTTTCTGAACCGAACGACATCACTTTCGTGCCAATTCATTAACTTTTATGAACTTGGGAGGGTCCCTTTAACATTAGTTTTGAGTTGAGATAGCCAAATTGGTGGCCATGGCCTGCAAATACCGGTTTGGGCACTCACAACATCGAGAAATGCTTTAATTCGAAGATATGGAATTTCAAACTTGCAGTTTTCGGATTCTAAGGGGCTAATGCATTGGTATGCCCCCTTAGAATTTGTGACGTCAGCGGAGATCTAACGATTTTTAAATCTTAGACTAAAACCATCGTTAACACGTGGTGGTATACGCTGCTTTGCGCGCAACGTCTGCCGCACTTTAAGGCTGCCAAATTATTGCTTCCAAATAAAGTCGCTAGTAACAGGGAGATCCCAAAACGTAAACAAAAGTAAAAGCCTAATATCTTGAAAACCAGTGAATATTTTTCGGTGAAATTTGGTAGATATTCGTTTTCGCTCTTTCTGAACCAAGGGCACTTTCATTGCCACTTTCATGCCAATTCATTAACTTTTTTGAAGGTGGGAGGGTCCCTTTAAAGGGACTATCCCACCTTCAAAAAAGTACCATTTAGGATTCCGAAATGTTACTCAGGATATTGTGACGAATTTTGCAGTTTTATACGCGTTTTCATCGTATACTTTTTGAGATACTGCGACTTTGTTTCTTCGTGACGTCATTTGGATCGGATCTGTGACGTAATGAAGGATTTACTTCATGTCAATGTGGGGGGAAATTTGGCAGCAAATATATTTACTAAATAATATTTACTTACTAATATAATATATTTATAAATATACGCCGATTTCAACTTATTCGTAAAACAGGTCGAACGCGTGAAACGGCTGATGACGTCATCAAATGGCCGTTAATAGTTATGAGATAGGGCCTTAGCTAAGGCCCACTTTTCAAGTGAAGGGAACGAATTTCTTTAACACCACGAAACTGAGGATATTGCGACCAGGATATATAGTGGTTTCTGAACCTGGCCGCCAACTTGGCTATCTCAACTCAGAACTAATGCAAAGGTGGAACAGTCCCTTTAAAGGAAGGGTGCCACCTTTTGGACACAACGCAGTTTTTACAAGATTAGCCTCATATGAACCTAAAAACCGGCTTCACTTACCTATGCTCGAGACGGTCAGCATTGAATCCGCACGTGAAGTTATCATTTGCGAGTTTTGCTGCCAGCATTCGGGCAGGCAAAAATCTTCAGCACTAATTCCTCGTCGTGTTAAGGGTATTTTATAAAACATGAAATCAGCAAAGGTATGTATAAAAGTTATACTTTTGAAGCATGTTTTATCATTTTGAAAGGGTATATTTTTTCTTTATGGTATACACTTAAGTTTTAAAATTTTAATTGGGAAGTTTTTCTAGTAAGTTGCATGAAGGGTGAAGGGTTCCATAGATCTCTTAAGCATTGTAAAGGAAAAACCTTTACTCGACTTATTTGATGTTCTTTAACTGTTGGCAAATATGGCCAACAGTTACCTACTTGGTTACCTACAACTTAGTTCAAATCATGTTATCTTCTTCCTTTTTATTTGTTCATCTTTTTGTCTCAGTTGCGCCATCAATGCAAATGGCAGAATGATATGTTGCCATGACAACAGGATATGCCAGCCGTCCTAGCTGCCACATCAAACGACCTTGAGTTGTAGTGGTGATATAAACAACGATCTTTTTTTTGGCCAATGTATTAAATGCAATGTTTCGGTTTTTTGTATATTGTGGACGCGCTAACCACGTCTAAAAATTCAAATAAGTAAAATAGATTCATAGAACAAAAATTTCGGAAGGTGGCACCCTTCCTTTAAAGGGACCCTCCCACCTTCAAAAAAGTTTATGAATTGGCATGAAAGTGATGTCGTTCGGTTCAGAAAGAGCGAAAACGAATATCTACCGAATTTCACCGAAAAATATTCACCGGTTTTCAAGATATTAGACTTTTACTTTTGTTTACTTTTTGGGATCTCCGCTGTTCCTAGCGACTTTATTTGGAAGCAATAGTTTGGCATGGCAGCTGAAAGTGCGGCACTTGTTGCGCGCAAAGCAGCGTATACCACCACGTGTTAACGATGGTTTTAGTCTAAGATTTAAAAATCGTTAGATATCTGCGCTGACGTCACACATTCAGAGGGGTATTCCTATGCATTAGCCCCTCTGAATCTAAATGCTGCAATTATGAAATTCAATATTTCCGATTTAAGGCATTTCTCGATGTTGTGAGTGCCGAAACCGGTAATTGTGAGCCAGGGAGCCCATTCTGGCTATCTCAACTCAAATCTAATGTTAAGGTGGGAGGGTCCCTTTAACGGCAATCTGATGACGTCATTTGCCTTTTGGACGCCTGTCACGCAATCAAGTGAAGTATCACTTGATTTACGAATAAGCCAATCACAGATACTTTTGCTATTGTATGAGCCGCGTCATATTTGAGAGCAAATATATTTGCTGCCAAATTTCCCTCCACATTGATATGTAGTAAATCCTGCCACTGATATATCTGCCCACTAATCGGCCTCCTAAAACCTGTCATTCAAGAAAGTTAAGAAATTAATGTCACGTGTGCGTCATGACTGCCTACCATAAACGCTACCATATTCTAAATTTAACTAAACTTTTACTAGTCCCGACCACATATCGTAGGTTTTCTAGTAGTTATTCCAGAAATTACAACCAAAATTCGTCCTACCCTTCACTCAATGTACCCTTGCACCGGGACATCCCAGATGTGATGGAAGTGGCCGAGATCTGCCTCGCGATGTCCGAGGCAGATCTCGGTCCCAATCTGACACCGAGCGGGTGGGCAAAACAGCCAAACGCGTCAGCCAGGGCCGCTTTGAGGGGAAATTTGATGAAATAAAAGACGACAGCAAGGACAGGGCCAAAAAATAAGTTATCATTGAAAACGCCGTGCCCTTGTGCATGTTTTCAGCTGCGCTGGTGGCCAAGAAATGGGCTGAGTCGCACCGTTTGAGCCTGAAAAAGACAGTGTCCGATGCACAAAGTCTTAAAGGGACCCTCCCACCTTCAAAAAAGTTAATGAATTGGCATGAAAGTGATGTCGCTCGGTTCAGAAAGAGCAAAAACGAATATCTACCAAATTTCATAGAAAAATATTCACCGGTTTTCAAGATATTAGATTTTTACTTTTGTTTACTTTTTGGGATCTCCGCTGTTCCTAGCGACTTTATTTGAAAGTGCGGCATTTGTTGCGCGCAAAGCAGCATATACCACCGCGTGCTACAAAACGTTTTAGTCAAACATTTAACGGACGTTCGAAAGCCTGATGACGTCATCAGATTTCCGTAATGGTTAAGAGATAGGGACCACGCTGGTCCCACCTTGCAAGTAAAGGGAAGAAATTTCTTGAATACCATAAAGCTGCGGGGGTTGCGACCAGGATAAATGGTGGTTTCTGAGCCTGGCCGCAAACTTGGCTATCTCAACTCAAAATTAATGTTAAGGTGGGAGGGTCCCTTTAAGGTTAAAAGGCTGAGCAAGCGCTCGCCCAGCCCAGGCTGAATTTTATGTTCCACTATGATTAAACATCTGATGGCGTATCCACACAAATATCGGAGACAATTTCGTCTTCCCATCACGATGGGGGAATCGGCCGTTGTTTCGCCTTTTTGCGCAATGGGACGACATGGGCCTGCCCGTTCCGTACTTCTATCCTCAGGATACTGAAATCTTTCTCCACGCATCAACCCCCTCCGGACTGGACAGGCTACTTTACCTCATGCGGGCTGCTCCAGAGGGAGCGCACCCCGTAGCCGGGTGGGGTATGTTGTTTTCAGTGCAGGCCGTGTCCCGGTGTCACGCAGTACACGCTGCCCGGGCAGAGTAGCCGGCCGGGAGCCGAACGCTTAAGTGTTCAGCATTTTGGTGCTAACTGCTGCGTAAAATCACATCGTCTTTGGTTTGATACCATTGGCTAAACAAAAAGCACCTGCTTTTATTGGCAACCAGTGAACAGCCAAGAACAGCCTGGGGGCAGCATTTTCAAAATGTTAACACCATGTTAAGAAGCGTTATTTTGAGTAGCGCACAGGGGAGCACTGCCGCTTCAACCCTATTGGCCGTAGTGTCTAACGGTGGCGGCCATATTGCGCAGACCAGGAACCGGCTGCCGCCTATGTTGAGGAATAGGGAATTCGGGACCTCGATTTACGTTTGCGGCCGCCGTATCCGTTACGTTCAAGTTACGTAGATACGGAACCCGGCATCTTACGCAGAATTGAGTGGGGAACACGATCGTATCTTCAGAATTCCTCAAATTCACTCGCCGGACCTATATTTGCCCCGGCCGAGGGGGTTGATTGAACCCATCTCGCTAATGCGCCGCTAATTAAACTAGAATTAAGCGGTTAAGTGGTCGTATGCGGCAAAGTATATTACAGAGTGACTGGTAGGAACCCGCTGTAAGGGTCTCAGGTCAACCGGTGACCTCTGAGGTCAGGTCAAGTTATCTAAGGCACGGGTTCGGTTTTTGGTAAATAACTTCGCCAAAAATGGCCGTAGAGCCGCGATTTTGGCATCATCGTGTTCAGCTAGCTCAGGCGCATCGAGTGATATAATTTTTGTTCGGGTCAGGTCAACTTAGGGTGTTGACCTCAGGTCAAGGTCAGGTCAGTACCCCCAGGTCACGAAGCTGGTTGAAAGAGTTCATGCCGCATATCATTCGATTCGGCAGGTCTTGCTGAGTCCATTGGTGGCTTTCCCGACTCGCTAGCTCAATTTGATCGGGAGTTATTGAAGAAAAATTGTGACCCTTGTGACGTCACAAATGACGTCACGCAAGGGCAACAATGCAAATATGAAGCATAGAACCTTGCAAAGAGTGCATGAAATCATGATTCTATATGCTTGAGATAGTTTCAGATCATTCTCGGCGCCAAAATAGCAATTTTCATATTTCCCCATTGACTTATAAGGGTTTAACGTATTAGTTCCTTGTATCTGAGGATTTTTTTTTTAGGATTTCATCTTGTTCTCCACTCAATTCTGCGTACGTTGCCGGGTTCCGTGTCCACATAGCTTGAACGTAACGGATGCAGCGACCGCAAACGTAAATCGAGGTCCCGAATTCCCTATTCCCCAACACAGGCGGCAGCCGCTTCCTGGTCCGCGCAACATGGCGGCACCGTTGGACACCATCTGGCGGCCGATGCGCCTTCCACATTATAGAGTTCAGTGGAGTAGCGGGTCGAGACCCCTTTCTTCGTCACGAGGCTTCGTCCCACGTTGTATAGGTACTTGGACAGGTCAGGGCCCTTCGTTTGTCCCATTTTATGGATTGTGACCCATCCATTCGGTCCACTTTAAATATTGTGACTGTTCCATTCGTGTTCGCACTGCCCGTCACTGGCGACTGACACCCGTTTGTAAAGAAGCACCGCGGCTGTTGCTTGAGCGGAGCGGATGGCTCACAGTGGTCCACGGCAGACAGCTGGCAGCCGGCATAAACCACTCAAAGTGTCCAGATGGAAATACGGTCCGGAGCCGCCCCGCCGCCGGTCAGCAATAATATGGAAATCGCCGGCGGCACATTGTCATACCTTCAGGGCGTGTCACAGCGCCCGACGGCAGCGGCAAGGTCGGCGCTCCTCAGTCCTCCGAAATGGCAGACACCGCGCTGAAATTAATACTATCATTTCCCCTGAACAGGCCTTGTGCGTGCATCCAGCGCATACAAATTTCCAAAGTCAGCTGTAAGACCTTCAGCCGAAAACAACACCGAGCATAAATGGCATTGCAATATCTTTTTTTTTAACGAGTGCCCGGTCAAATTGTTCATTTCATCTATTTTGAGGTTATCTAACACAAACCGACCCTCGCTCTTCAGAAGGGAGTGCGACAGTGGCGTATCCAGGGGGGAGGCCAAGAGGCCATGGCCTCCCCCTTTGGCATCAAACATGCAAGTGGGCCCTTTGGGTCACTTGAGAGCAGTGACGTACCCAGGGGGGCCATGGGGGCCCTGAGGGCGCCCTGGTTACCTGAGGGTCCCCCTGGTCACCTGAGGGGTCCCTGGTTACCTGAGCGGCCCCTAGTTATCTGAGGGGCCCATGGTTATCTGAGGGGCCCATGGTTATCTGAGGGGCCCCTGGTTATCTGAGGAGCCCCTGGTTATCTGAGGCGCCCCTGGTTATCTGAGGGGGCCTTGGTTGCCTGACTGGTCCCTGGTTATCTGAAGAAATCCTGGTCACCTGAAGGGCCCATGTTTAACTGGGGAGTACCTGGTAATATGAAGGGCCGCTGCAGTCACATAAAGGCCTTTAGTTACCCGTTGAGCCCCTGGTATAACCGTCCTCTGGTTATCAGAGGGCCCCTTGGTCACCTGGTGGGCCCCTGGTCAATTGAAAGACCCCTGGTCAATTGAAAGGCCCTGGTCACCTGAGGAGCCCCTGATTAGGTACCTGAACGGCCCGTGATCACTCTGATTCAATGGTATGGCCAGGGGCGAGGGGGCACGTGTCCAGTATAGGGTTTAGGGTCCCATCGGGCCCGAGAGGCCCTGCGGTGCCAATTGGCGGCAGAGCGCCCGCGCTGGCAACGCTTTAACTGAAAAGGAGACCACAGGGCTTGTGAGAACACCCCATGGGCTCTTGTGTAACCACACTTATCTCCAGAGGGGCCTCACGCCAGGTTCTGAGGGCTCTTGCCGGCCCTGAGGGCTCTTGCCGGCCAATAAGGGATCAGTTGTAAGGGCCCATACCCGTTTGCTATGGCCCCACGGCCCACACCGGTGTTACTGAGGGCCCTCACAACGGCGCCTGCGAGGGCCTCCACTGCCACCTCTAAGAATAAGCAGAAAACATTGTTGTGTTCCCCATCGGCAACCCGCCTGGCCAGGCCGGGACGGTGTCAATCCGTGACATTGCCGTCCCGGCCCCGGGGAGAGCTGTGGGGTACCTCCCCAGCCGGGGAGACCTGGATGTGATTTCAAGTTCAAGCACACCGACTTTCATTAGTATCTGTAATCCGCTACTGCGATTTTTTCCGTATCGGTAAAGCTGGCGTCGCCGTCATGTTGCCGCCAAGGTTAGCCACAACGACCAAGGTACCGTACGTCAGACTAGTGACAGCTTCAGATCGCAGGTCATCCTGGGTCACGAAAATCGTATATCATGTATCGGTCACGTGACGCATCTGTTATGGTCCATTGTACACGTAGTTTTCGAAAATAATGTCGTCTGTGTCATTTGAGATCTTTTCAGCTGAATTTACCGGAGGTCAGATCAATTTCAGGTCAGAAAAGGTAAAATTTGAAAATGAAATGTTTCAACCAAAAAGGTGTCTATCAGCTAGATGCAGTTTGAGCTCAGGAACACGATGGTACTATTTATATTGCTGTACGATGGCAAAAACGTACTGAAAAATTGTTTTCAAAAATATGTAATTGTAAAATTTTGACAATAATGCAAATAACTTGGCTATTTTTGAAGATATTGTGCTAAAACTTGCTAGAGTAGTTTATCAGTATGTGGTCTATCACATATGTTTCGTTTTTTTTTGCGAAAAATCAATCAAAAACGTTTTGAAAAAATTAAAGAGTATATTTTTTTGTAATTGTAGAAACATATTTTTCTAAATTTTCAAAATTTCGAAAATTCGAGATAGCAGTTTGATAGAGCTGTCCACTGATGCAAAGAAATTGGATCCAGCTTTAAAACAGCTCTTGAGAGCGTTTGCCGTAACTCAATGTTCTGCATCAAAATCGGCCGATCTGACGTCACTCTGACGTCAGTTTCGGCCAAACTATGGTAGCTAGAAAGTTGAAATTTTAACACAAGATGTTAAATTGACGCCACTGAGGGTAGGTACTGCAAGTTTAGTGTTGATCCGTAAAACGGTTTAGAAGATATTGCCGAAAAAACGGGAGGGAGGCTCTGTAGAGCCCCCCTCCCCCCCCCCCGTATGCGCGGGTTAAAGAAGCTGTTATCTGTCCACAGTAAAAAAAGTTAGCCTATACCTGCATAGGAAAACGAATTCTGATGAGTTTTTGGAAATCCTTTGGATGAGTTTTTCGAAAAAGACGTTGCTGAAACACAGCTAAAACAAACATGTAGCTCTCGTTCACATTGCTATTCACTATATTTCACAATTTCTCAAATTGCTAAGTGACAGTCGCTGAGAACGGCCCTCTCAAAGGACGTTCTTTCAAAGGACGCTCGCTTACAGCTGCTATCCCACCCTTACAATAGACCTGAGCTGATATAGCTGGATATAGCCAAACTGGAACGGCAACGGGGTTGCACCAGCCTTCTTCCCTCTGCGGAGGTGAAGGCATTTGGAAAACCGGTAGGTCCGCAATGCTTAATGCTTCCGCCGCTCTATTCCAATGCCAAGATCAAAGACAGTCTGGCTTTGTAGAGATCAGTGAATAGAGCGGTCGAGTGGTATCTGGAACTCGGCTAATGTTAAGGCCGAGACATAACGAACTTCCTCCGCATGCTATTATTATTGAGCATAGCATTTAACCTCCGATCATCGTAATCAAGGCCATAAATACATCGGAACTGCAAAGAAAGTCCGCATCCTGAGCATGAGTCGAGAGCTGTATTCGGCACTGATAATGTCCGGAGCTGAGCTGAGGGCTTCCAGCAAGGGTGGATGGACCCCTGTTTAGGAGCCAGCACACCCCCCTCCCGCCGCGTCGCCGGTGCCGATAACTTATGTCGGGCGTAAATCGCCAATCGCTGACCATGATGCACCACACGAGGGTAGATAGATACGCCGTTTTTAAACAGCGAATAGCAATACACTAAGGCGGAGGCCCACTTCTGGCACAGACGGAGGTGCCGGAGCCGCCGGGACGGTCCGCGGCTCCGCAGCAGCGCCGGTGGGCCCTCGGCTTCCTATGGAACAACGGGCCTCCGCTATTACCGAAACAAAGTGGACCTCCTCGGCCCCTAGGGCAGACCAGGCTGCTTCCTTTGGACTTCTAACCCTTTCCGCGGTACCGCCAGTGGTTTGACGGCTCTGTAATTTCAGCGTAACTTGTGCTCAACAGAATGGCCCTAGAGTTATTAATGCAGATCAGAAGGTAGTTACGATGACAGTGTGCTCTTTGATAGCTGATCCCATTTGCCCGGGACGGCTCAAGACTGAGCCTCCCTAGCACCCCCAGGTAGTGCAAACTGTGCCTGCCTCCCCCCGTCCGCAGTGCCCTCCCGCCGCGCTGAGCTGCGCCTACCTGAGAGCGGCCGGGCGGTCGCAGCTGCCGCCGCTGTGCTGTGCGGTCGGAGCTGCTGTACGGTCGGAGCTGCCGCCCCGACTGTGTCTCGGGGCTCGCCGCCGCCCGTGGAGCTGCGTCGGCGCCCTCCCCCCCCCCTCCCCCCGGCGCGCGGACACGTGCGCGGGGGGGGGGCACCGTGAGAGGGTACCGACTTTATTGGATACGCCCGCGGCACGTGACAAGGGTGACCACTAAAAAGGGGAGGATGGGGTGATTTGGCCGGCAGTGTAATTTCGCCGCCACCACCTGTACGATAGCTTACAAAAGTGAATGGAATAATTCTAGCCTCTATTCATGTGTCATTGGAGGAACTAATCCGTTGCAAATTTTCAAAGCCCTCCCCCTCGTAATTTTCTTCAAAATCAACAAAACGTGAATCTCATTGCAAAATGGCAACTTTTACTTCCATTTGAAAAATTGTATAGCATGTGGTAGTTGGGCTGTTAGGAATTCCGACATTTTGGTCTCAATCTTAGGGGTGTTTAGCGTTTTTAAGAGCAATTTCACCTATTTCCGTAAAACCGTAACGACTTTATAAGACATTTTTTTCAGAATGGCAATGCGGGGTAATTTGGCCGGAGCTAGTGAAGCAGCTTTCCCGGTGCTCTCAGGATCGCTATATGCTGGGACAGCCGAGTTGCTAAGCTCGTGGTGCCGAGCTGGCTGGGTTCACAGCCGTCGGCGTTGGCATTGCGGCACAGTCTTCCTTCTAGGGGCTGGTCAGGACACTGCACAACGCAGTGCGACTAAGAAGCCAGGGATTTGCTAAAATCAAACTGATAGTCTTATCTGCAGTTCGCAAAAAGTATCGAATACTTGTTTGCGGAAATGGGAAGGCTAAAAGATGTGAGGGTTTAATAATCTTATCCCGTACCGCCTATATCTTTCGGGCGCTTAAAGGAAGACTGCCACCTTCAAAAAGTTTTCTCAGATCGGCCTATGATTTATTCCCTGGATAAAACAAAATTTTAGAATTCACCTGACAAAGTATCATCACGTGAATCGCGAAAAAATTATCGATTATCATACAATTATCAATCGGTTAATGTCTAGCGACAATGTTTACACATCACTAGACTTCAAGGTCATAAGATTATTACATTTTATTTGAAAAAGTAAGGTATTTTATGATTTACTAATATATGATTTCATAAGAAATTGGCCATGTTTAATTTATTTTGCATTTAACTTCGTAAAACATTTAAAAATCATGGCTCATTTGGAATGGGTCTGGCCCATGTTAAACCCCATTTCCCACACTTTTTTTGGAAAAAATGAACTACTGAATATATAAGTTTAACTTTTATTTTGACACTCCAAAATTCTTCTCTGATCTCGAAACAATCAAAGTTTTGACATATATTTGCCAAAAGATAAGAAAATTCATGTTTCAAAGTTATCGATAAACAGTAGAGATGTCGGTTTTCTTGGACTAAAAAATGGCATCAAACTGAACTTTGGTCTCCGATTTCTCGCAAACGGGTTCGAATTTCGGAAAACCGACTTCAGTCTGGGACATAGGTGGCTCAGCTCTAGTGAAAACCGTTTTGTGAAAAAAAGGTGGCAGTGTTCACTATTGTAAGACATGTTTATAAAGTCTGATGGCCAAGAGTTGCGAACGAAAATTATAATTAAAATCTAAATCTTTTTTTTTTTGGTCTCCGATTTCTCGCAAACGGGTTCGAATTTCGGAAAACCGACTTCAGTCTGGGACATACGTGGCTCAGCTCTAGTGAAAACCGTTTTGTGAAAATATAATTTTCGTTCGCAACTCTTGGCCATCAGACTTTATAAAGGTGGCAGTCTACCTTTAAAGGTCAAAAATACATTTTATTTAAAAATACGACATATTTCATACTAGATGAAATGTCTGCTAGACGTTTAACGGTTTGTTAATCATCTAGACGTTCAGGGGTGTAGGATCGCAAAAAAGGTTGGGGGGGGCTGAAACCCGGACGCAGGTAGGGGGAGGCGACGAAAGGTGCTTACCGGGGGGAGGGAAAAACCAGCAGTGAAAACGGTGTTGACCGGGGGGGGGGGCGTGGACCGTGGTGGTGAAAAGCGGGTCTATGACTTAAGTGATATGACTTAATCTCTCCCCCTGGATCCAAGTTCAGGCTTATAAAATAAGGCGTATGTATTTATATTCTGGCTCAACGTTTTGCAACCAGGCATTTTACAGTGTATGTTCCCGCTCTTTTCAAATGCAAAGTGATGCCACTAAAACGGTATATGTATGCTCTTCTTATACTTGGCTGATGAGAGATTCAATTTCTTGATTGATTTAGTATTTAGATTCCTATCCCCTAGTTTGGCAAGCTGTTTTAGGGGCTCCTTAGAGGGACCCTCACTTTCCTAAAATATAGGTACTCATTTTTCACCAATCACCCACTTCATTTCGGGTCAAGTTTTTGTGTAAAGATTGTAGCCTGTTTAAAAGATCCCTTTTGGCTGTTTCAGGGACCACCTCGACTACTTCTAGGGCCACGATAGCGGTATCGACAAAGTAGGCGATCGTGATCGGTAAAGCAGGACCATCACAGAACAATTTATTTTGTAGTATTTCGCAAAACCCCCACATTCTGCATATCATTGGAAGCATAATTTTATTTTTTAAGTTGTAGGTCGTGTAGCCACACGAATACTCCCAAAATGCACGAAATAACTGCAGGCACGTACCTAGGATTTGGCCAAGGGGGCGGAAGATCCCGGGGGCCTCCTCTCTCAGAGGGCAAGGGAGGATCTAGGCGGATTTTTTTTTTTGTGCGGGGGGGGGGGTTACAGGTTGGCCGACATGCCGGGTCTGATGGATGAATTCTGACGACCGGGGGAGGGGGAGCGGGTATATCGAGATCAAGAGGCATTTTGTCTTCGTCGTTTCTAAGATGAAGCTTTATCGTTATAAGTCACTCGGCTCAGTAGTTTTAGTTAAATCCACCCATACAAGTGCGTCGCCACGGATTTCTTACTGGCGGGGGGGGGGGGGCGTATCGACCGACTTGAAAAAAAAAACAGAAGTTGATATTGTTACCGCACTTTTAGCCTTATGCATTAGTGGCATACAATAGCGATCTCTCTTATTGACCTGTTTATGAATCGGCGGCGCGAAGCGCGGCGAAAATTTGCAAAAAAAACATCTGTCAAAACACAGCTCCAAAACACAAATTTTACGACCCTTTTAGCATGCTAGTACAAGCCGGAGTTCCTTAACAGTACACATATCTTTTGAATCTCAATCAAAATCTCTTTTGAATTACCTGAAAGAACTACTGAACGCCTGTCTTTAATAGCTGTAAGGTGCTCTCCTAATGACCAGGTAAGATTGATTTGAAAGGGACATGACTATGCAACATGGTTGCATTTTCTTAAGTTGTCAAGCTGATGGTGTTGAAGGAACAATTGATATACTCAGTCATCTGTACCAGGTGTGCAAGTTCCCTTATTTATGATGGCAAATGATAAAACCATTTCAGGTTTGCATAGGCTTCACCACTTCCATTGTTTATGGGCATCCTTTGGCATTATTTTCACAGGTTAGACTGCTCATCAGAATGTAAGTTAAAGAATTTATAATTTTATATTTCAGTATATAAGGTTGAGCTTGAAATCTCACAGCCGTGGCCACAGCCGTAGCCGTGCTCTTGGAAATATTTGTAGCCGCCCCGCCCCATAGCCGTGGGGATGCAGCCAGCCGCGGCTGCAGCCGGCCGGTGCAGACCTCTAGCGCTCACGGTTCGCCGTGCTATCCGCGCACCAACTGGTGCCGGTCGCCTCTGCCTGACCCTCAGCCCTATATGCTTGGTTAAAACTAGGTAGGTAATTTAGGAAAGGTCGACTTTTTCTTCTTTTCTATCACCCACTCTTCGGGAGACTCTTTGTCCCCCCCCCCCCTCCGCCATCGCTCATCTTTCCTCCTCTCGGTGAGTCGGGTTTTCCGCGGTAAGCGGCCTGTCGGCCCGCTCCGCCCAATTTCTTTATCTTTTTTTTTACAATAGTGTAATTAGAATCAAGTCGGACCGTTAAGTAACGGTCATGGATCGGGAGGGGAGGGAGCCCCCTGCCATCCTTGAAGTAAACGAAAACCCGCCGGAGGGAGCTTGCTTCCTCCTGGCAACTTAACTTGAAAACTCTGACTTTAAACGGACAAACCTCTTCGCGCTCGCCCGCGAAGTTGACTGGTTGTTCGGCCCCGTCCTGGACGCCAAACCGATCCGGTCGGGAGCCCTCCTCCTCAAAACCCACGATCTTGACCAAATGAAAAAAGCCCTTGAGACCAAGTCCATCCTGGGTCAAGCGGTTAATGTCCAAGTGGCAGTGCACCTGAACAGCGTGCACGGAGTGATCCGCAGCGAAATACTGACGGACATCTCCAACGATGACCTACTGAAGGAACTCAAACCAGAAAGTCATCCGGGTGCAACGCATGTCCTCGAGGAGCCTCGCGACGCGAGGACCAAATCCAACGATCAAAGTCAGCTTCGCGGGCGGGGCGCTCCCCACTCATATCCAGTGCGGGTACGCCTAAGTCAAGGTGGATCCCTGAGTCCCACCCCCGCCTGTCTGCCAAAAGTGCTGGGACGGGCATAACACCCGCAACTGTCGCCGCCGCATCCCGGTGTGCGGCAGGTGTGCGGAGCAGCACCCCACAGAGCAATGCGAGGCCGCGAGCTGCACCTGTTGTCTCTGTGGCGGAGACCATCCCGCCTGGGACCGGCGATGCCCCATTCGCAGGTACGCCGCCGAGGCCCATCAAACCCAACAGGCCCGTGCCAGAGAGGAGAACCATGCTCGAGGGACACGGAGCAGCAAAATTAAGGTCGCAGGGTGGTGCGCATACAGCGTCAACCCAAAGTGACAGGGCTGACTGGCAGTGTTCGCCATGGGCTGGGCCAGCCCAATGGGCCATGGGTTGGGCTGGGCTACGGGCTGGGCTGGGCCCTCAAATATGAAGGATCGATGGGCTGTGGATGGGCTGGGCCAAGAACTGTAAAGTGGAGTCAGGCTCAGGGGTTCGCAACTGAGACAAAAACTGTAACTACATAGCCTATTAGTGTGCAAGACTCAAAAAACAAGTTAATAAAGCATGCATGCAATGTGCATTGTGCATGCTGCTCGCAAAAGATTGTTTCTTTGCTAGCTTTGGATACTTGTGTAGTGTCAATAATTTTTAATCCATTCATTTTTAACGGGCTGGGCCGGGTTGGGCCTTGACGCTTTTACCATGAATGGGCTCGAGCTGGGCCGGGCTGTGAACCCATGGGCCTGGGCTGGGCTGGACTGGAATTTTGCGGCCCGTGGCGAACACTGCTGACTGGCCACCTCTTCCCAACAGCCGTCCAGAGCACGCTGAGCGACGACAGGACCACGTCCCAAACGCAGCTGACCCTCAATCAGCGGCCACCCACCCGACCCGACCCGACGAGCCAGAGCAAGCAGAGCGCGCTCTAACTCAAACGAACCCTGACCAGGGGCAGTCAAAGCCGACCCCCTCCCGGCGCCATCACGCTGACACAAACGACACAGCGGCGCATGACACAGAATCTTCCTTTCCCCCACTGTCAGAAACCTCGACAGTGAAAGCAGGGGGTGTCGAAGTCTAGTAGGAAAATCTGGCAAATTCCCTGCGTGACGTCACGTCGGGACTGACCGACGGCACTTTGCACTGAAGGATACGGCGGATTGGCTATTTTTGAAAAATGATTAAAAATACTTATGTGCTGTTATGACACATAAAACGCTTATCAGCATGTTCCTCATCATATGATAAAGCCATATCCGTGGTCGAAAATAGCTGAGCCCCTCCCAATTTCCAACCACCGACCTCATAAACAAAGGATGTAAGCGTAATCCTTAAGGGCGACTTTCCAATACATATCCGTACATATGCGTCCTTATGGAAATCAGTAGTGTGGCGATTGGCGACGCGCGCGACATCTGTGTGGCGACCAAGTGGCGACTGTGGCGACACCTGGTGGCTGCTTTTCTGCTGTATGTAGGCATTGGGGTTTTGCCAGATATGGTTCCTACTGCTACACAACTATGTTGACCCAATACTAGAAAGTTATTTTGCCAGTAAAAGGCAAGCAAATTGAAAGTCAATTTATAAAATTGCTTATAAATGATAGCGAGAAAATAATAAAGAAGTTTTGATTGAATAGTTATTAAAATACCCAACCGGTAAACTATATTCTGGTAGATTTAGTAGAAATTAGTCCGTGCAACCTTGTATTTAGGGCCTTGAGTGAAAGCATCGATCAGTGACCCCGAAGGGGATGCTAATACAACTTTGACGGGTACCCCGGACTCGGACTCATATCAGCCATTGAGACTGCGCAACCGCACAGTGAACAGGAGCAGCTCGCGGTCCCGCATCCCGTCCACCACACAGAAATCCCCGATACTCCGTCAAACTACACTCTAAAACTCTCAATCACCAAACATGAATAATACCAGACAGGAATTCATTCTCCAATGGAATACGAGTTCACTTGTATCTCATTGGGGAGAATTCCGAGAATATATAACCGACAAAAAGCCATTGATAGCTGAAATACAAGAAACCCACTTCCTTGATTCAGACGCTGAGAACTATACTTTTACTTTGCCTGGTTACTCAGCCTACTTTAATAACGTAAAAGAACACCCCCGCACCCCCGCCGAGGTGGCACGGCACTCTGTATATCTAACAGGCTTCTTCACTATCAATTTAACGTAGATTCGACGCTTAACCCGCGCACCGACGGGGGTCTGCGCCAACTTCGCACCGACGGGGGGGGGCGGATGACCGCCCCCCCTGAGATCTCGAGAACGAAGCAAGATAGCGACAAGCGGTAAACGGCATCGGATACGCACGGCCAAGATCTACAATTTTTACTAAGGTCATTTTCAGGTCAGGTCAAAGATGACGTCACAGGGGTCGAAAAAGTCAAAATGGCGGCGCTAGATATGGAGAGTTTTTCTCGAATAACTTTCGAATTAGTCAAGATAGGAACAAACTAAGGGCATCATCGTGATCCTCTCGTCAATCCGCATCTGATGACATATATGTTGACCTCGAAAGGTCAAGGTCAAAGGTTGACCTCAGGTCACGTGACCTCGAGGTCATCATGTATATCATTCGATGCGTCTTGACGAGCTGAACACAATGAGACCATCCACGCGTCTGTATCTTGTTCCTGTACGGAGTTATTGGCCAAAAACCTTTGGTGACCTTTGATGACGTCACAGCTGCCCAACAGCAAAACAGACCTCAAGGTAGTGAAGGTTGATCGTATATGAAGTCATGTATGGTATATGGGGCCATTCCGACCCGTTTTAGTGGTGAAAACAGGGAGTTGATTTTTCCCCCATTGACTTATAATGGGGAGGTCGCGAAATTGACCTGACCTTAGGTCACCGATATCAAAATTCCGAGATATACAAATTGTAGCTACTAATGACCTAATAATATCCTGCGACTTTCAAAAGCCTCCGACATCTACTGTAGCTCTGGCACGGTGACAAAGTTGCAAAAAAGTGACTTGAGGTTGGGTCATTCAAAGTGACCTGGTGACCTGACCTTAAAAGGTAGGAGGTTCAAACTTGCACACCATGTGTAAAATTGATGAGGTTATAGTCATAGCAAATTTCGCGGCGCTACGCGCCGCGGTTTTCCCGCTATTCGCGAAAAACTTCAGGGGGGGGCGGATATCCGCCCGGTTACAGGACAATTTGCCGAACTGCATTTTGCCGAATGCTTATTCGCCGAATGTCAATATGTCGAATGCATTTTGCCGATGTGTCTTTTTGCCGACGTGTCAAAAGGGCGAAGTGCTAAAAGTCGAAATGCAATTTGCCGACATGCCTTTTTGCCGACGTGCAATAAGTCGAAAATGTCAATTTGCCGAAATGTCAATTTGCCGAAAAGTCAATTAGTCGAAATGTCAATTCGCCGAAATGATAATTTGCCGAAATGCTTATTAGTCGAAATGTCAATTTGCCGAAATGTCAATTTGCCGAAAAGTCAATTAGTCGAAATGTCAATTCACCGAAATGCTAATTTGCCGAAATGCTAATTAGTCGAAATGTAAATTTGCCGAAGTGTCAATTAGTCGAAATGTCAATTTACCGAAAAGTCAATTAGTCGAAATGTCAATTTGCCGAAATGCCAATTAGCCGAAATTAACCTAACCTAACCTAACCTAACCTAACCTAACCTGACCCGTAAGTATTAACTTTAGGACCGACTCGCTTTTCAAAGGTAAAGAAACCCACTTACATGTCACCAAAGTATAAAAAAAAACATAACCAAACCTTACCTAACCTGACCTACTGATTTTTGCCTACCCGTGGACAAGGAAGAAGATACTCACATGAATAGATTGCAGACAATGATAAGTCAATTATTTTTAGGTTAAGTTGCCCCAAGGTACGGTTCAGTTTTAGGCAAATAACTTCGCCACAAAGGGCCGCAGGGCCGAGATTTTGGCAGCATCGTGTTTGCCTTGCTTAGGCGCGTCAAATGATATAATTTTTGTTTGGATGAGGTCAACTTAGGGTGTTGACCTCAGGTCACGGTCAGGTCAGCACCCCCAGGTCATGAAGTTGGTGGAAAGAGGGCATGTCGCATATCATTCGATTTTGCAGGTCTTCCTGAGTCCATTGGTGGCTTTCCCGACTCGCTAGCTCAATTTGATCGGGAGTTATTGACGAAAAACTAATATGACCTTGATGACGTCATAAATGACGTCACGCAAGGTCAACATTGCAAAAGTTACGCATCTAACCTTGCAAGGAAGGCGTCAAATCACGATTCTGTGTGCTTGAGATTGTTAGAGGTCGTTCCCGGCGCCAGAATAGCAGTTCTCATTTTTCTTCTTGACTTATAATGGTGAGGTCACGAAAATGACCTGACCTCAAATAAACTTTAGGAAAATCTGAGATATACAAGCTGTGAGACTCGTAATGGATATTAGGTCCTGCATGTTTCATTTCCCTGTGAAAGCTCCTCTGGCCGTGAGGGCGTTGCGAAGTTGCGACATCTGAAGATCGTGCAGAGGTTCACTTATGACGTCATAGGTCGGTGACCTGACCTGACTCGAAAATGCGGTTGGTGTAAAAAGATCCGGCTTGAATCAAAGGTCAATTATGCCAAGTTTCAGCTCTCTATCGCCAGAGTGTTCGGAGCTATCGCGAAAAAAACTGTGGGGGTGCGGCACCCGCGCCCCCCCCCCTCGGCCGGCGAGGGTTAACCTAAAAATATTTGACTTACCTTTGCCTGTAATCTCTCCTAAGGCATTGCCTTCGGCACTGCACTGCTTCGCCACGAGCAATTTGATGTTTATTTCCACATGGTATTGGTACTTTTAAACTTGCTTGTGCCATGAGTAATTATTAGTTATGAAATCAGGAGGTCAAAGGATAGGGTAGACCGGGGCAAGTCGCCCCGCCGAGGTAAAACGCCTCACCGATGTTTCTCGGAACTGGCAAGGCTCTGGGGAAACATCCTCTCTTCTATAAAACGTGCACTATACGATCATTGTATGAGCAGACTGGAAATAAATTGTGATGACTCTTTAGGGAGATATAGCCAAAAATGTGTTTTTGGAGTGATTTTTATGTTTTGTTGTCAGATTATGCATCATGGCGTTCTTTTATCGTGTACATCAGGTTAACGACTTTTATGTATTTTGAACAACTATTGTCTAACGCTTATAATGCCGGGTTGGTTCGTGTTAAATTATGTCTTCCTGGAGTGCAAGGCGTTGTTCTCTGACCGAACTACGTGATGGGGTAAAACGCCCCAGTAGGTCTTGGGGCAAAAAGCCCCATGGGGCGTTTTACCTCATGTGTTGTTCGGACTACCCACTTCCTAATGTTCGGTAGCTGGCGAACGGTATGTTTCTATGCATTGATATGTACTTTTCTCAGCAACTGGATGGCAAAGGAAGTATTTTGTTAACATTTGCATTGCAATAATTTATTATTTGGCCTTATGAGGCAGGTGAAAAACCTGCTCGTACAATAGTGCCGTAGCTGAACACCTGATAGGATGGAAGGTGCTAACTTCAGTGCCATGCCTCCCAAGGTCTAATGGACCTTCCATATAAGATTTAGTCAACTAGCATGTTTAATCTTTAATCTAGAGTATGGGGCTTCTTGCCCCAGGCCGTGGGGCGTTTTGCCCTGGGGTTGGGGCAAAACGCCCTATTTGCAGTTGCTTCACAAACCACTTCCTAGCTGGGAGTCCGATCATAAGTGAATGAATTTGAGGGGTGGAATTTAAAGTAAAATGTCCAAAGAACGCATTGAGCACAAATTTGGCCTTCCAGGTTATGTGGGACAAAAGTTATGAAGCAAAATAAATTATCTGGGGCGTCTTGCCCCAGGCTACCCTACCTATCATGTGATTTGCCTCTTACTTGGGGATTGCACCAAAAGTAAATTGGTGATCGGTCCTAAGTAAATAAACACCACCTAACCTAACCTAACCTAACCTAGGTTTGCAGATTGACATTTCGGCTAAGTTATATTTCAACTAATTGACATTTCGGCAAACTGCCAATTCGGCAGATTGACATTTCGGCAAATTTACATTTCGGCAAATTTACATTTCGGCAAATTGACATTTCGGCAAATTGACATTTCGGCAAATTGATATTTCGGTAAATTGACATTTCGACAAATTGACATTTCGGCAAAGTGACATTTCGACTAATTGACATTTCGACTAATCGACATTTCGGCAAATCGCATTTCGGCAAATTTACATTTCGACTAATGAGCATTTCGGCAAATTGGCATTTCGGCAAAAAGGCATGTCGGCAAATGGCATTTTGACTTTTAGCATTTCGACTATTTGACACGTCGGCAAAAAGCACATCGGCAAAATGACATTCGGCGAAATGCATTCGGCAAAATGACATTCGGTAAATCGCCTTTCGGCAATTTGTCCGGACACCTATCCGCCCCCCCCCCCCCGTCGGTGCGCGGGTTAATTATGTAGCAGCTTATGTTCAACTTGCACAACGAAGTATTAACGTAGTATCGATATACCTTCCTCCAACAAATGTTATCCCTAGTAAAGAAATTGACAATTTTTTTGAGCAACTGCCTACCCCAACCCTCATACTGGGAGATTTTAACCCTCGCATGTGTAGGGGGGGGGGGGTCGGATGGACCCCCCTGGTTTTTCGCGAATAACTCGCGTAAAAAGCGGCCGATCGCGACGAAACTTTCAGTACCCTCGCATTGATCAATTTTACACCGATCCTGAAAATTTCATGACCCTGACCCAAATGACCTTTGACCTGTGACCTCTTTTCCGAGACCATGTTCGGCCGGAATCGCGATTCCGCGTATGTCGGCACGCATTAGCTGCGCGTTTGCAAGCTTTTCGTGGTTTCAAACGTTCAAACATGTGATTTGAAGTTACTCCCATGCATTAGGGTGGGTGTCAAGGTCACCTGAAGGTCAGGTCAGGTCATTGACCTTTGGTGACCTCGGGTGACCTCGGTTCAATTTTTCGAGTTTTACATGTTTCTAGGCTAGTTTTTGGAGCTGAATTCGATTTTAGCAACCATTTGAATTTTGAACATTTACGAAGCAGTTTTGGTGCCTTCGTAGCATGTTACGAAGCTGTCAGAGGCGGTTGACACGTACTACGAATACCCGTCACGACGCCTACTGGTTGACCTGACCTGACCTGACCCGACCTGGTCTAAATGCTTAAAGACATCATCTGTGATCAAAACTAACACGATATTCGTGATCAGCTCCCCGAAAAACCCCTTAGCAGCCACACTTTACGACTTTCTAATAGATCCCGATTTTCCCGACTTTGGGTCATTGACCTGACCTGGAAGGTCAACCAATGACCTAGGACCTTAAAGTTGGGTATCATCGGCTTCCTCTCGTCACGGGCAACACGCTCGTTTTTTCCGCGAAGCTCTAGCTCGATCAGGGGCCAAACGGCAAGGGGGGTCCAACCGACCCCCCCCCCCCCCTACACATTAGAAGCTGGCAAACGCCGCACACATGCGAGGGTTAATGCTCATCACCTAGCATGGGGCTGCTCCACGAACAACACTCGAGGAAACATACTCAGCACCCTACTTGACCAGCATCAGCTTGTCTTTCTCAACGACACTACTCCAACACGCCACAGTTTTCAATTGAGACACACCCAGTCAGTAATTGACCTTGTTATACCAACACCTAGAATAGCGCGCATTTTTAAACCAGAAATTCAAATCTATACTTATTTTAGCGACCATTTTCCCATTCATATAATGATAAGAGCACCTTCAATACAACATGAATTATTTATGCCAAAATGGAGATTTAAGAAAGCAGACTGGAATAAATTTTAAGAGTTCGTAGATTAGAATCTACTTGAAACAGAAATTGAATGTATAGAGATAGAGTACTAAACGTAATATCACAAGCTGCCTTTAATAATATACCTTGTAATACAGGACGGAAGGATCAGAAACATGCACCTTGGTGGAATGATGACTGTAGGATAGCGGTCGCCCGGAGACGCAGAGCGCTCAGGGCCTTCCAGAGACACCTCACGCCTGGATATGAACAAGAAGCTAAACAAGCTAGATAGTAGATATGATGCTAAAATGACAATCCTTAAAGCAAAACGTGAGGCGTGGAAAGAATTTTGAAGTAAATTTAACAGATTTACCCCCCCTTAGTGAGATATGGAACCTTATTAGATGCTTTAAACTCAAACGTAAAATAAAATACAAAAAAAAAATAAAATACCCCATCACTCAATTGAAAACATACAATACACCACACCTTACTACGTCGCAAACCAGTTTGCAGCCCATTACGCTCGAGTATCAGCACGCGCCATCTACACAGAGCAACAACACAACACTCTCAACAGCATACTTTCAACACTCCACTTCGACTCAACACAGAGCATTACAATCAACCATTTGTACTGAAGGAGCTGCAACTTGCCATCAGCAAATGCGGTAATACTTCAGTCGGTCCAGAGTACGGACACTCTAGATGCTCCTCGTTACGAATATCACAAAATTTGAGCTCGGCCCGCCATATTTAAGAAAGTTACGGAGGTTTGAATTTCAAGGTCATTAGGCGAGCCCCTGCGATTTCCGTCAAAATTGGTATACGGACATATTACATCTTCCATATTACGAGTTGAGATAGCCAAGTTGGCGGCCAGGTTCAGAAACCACTATATATCCTGGTCGCAATATCCTCAGTTTTGTGGTGATAAAGAAATTCGTTCCCTTCATTTGATAAGTGGGCCTTAGCTAAGGCCCTATCTCTTAACTATTAACGGCCATTTGATGACGTCATTACTCATTTGCCTTTTGAACACCTGTCACACATTCAAGTGAAGTATCACTTGATTTACGAATAAGCTAATCAGAGACACTCTTGTTATTGTATGAGCCGCGTCATATTTGAGAGCAAATATATTTGCTGCCAAATTTCCCCTCACATTGACATGAAGTAAATCCTTCATTACGTCACAGATTCGATATAAATGACGTCACGATGAATTATTAAAGTCGCAATATCTCAAAAAGTATACGATGAGAACGCGTCAAAACTTGCAGAATTCGTCAAAATATCATGAGTAACATTTACGAATCCTAAACGGAACTTTTTTGAAGGTGGGATAGTCCCTTTAATACAAATATAATAAAGTTTAGCTCGGCCCGCCATACTTTTCAAGTTACGGAATACGGAGTCACAAAGTCACAAAGTTACGGAATTTCAAGCAGTGTTCGCCACGGGCCGCAAAATTCCAGTCCAGCCCAGCCCAGGCCCATGGGTTCACAGCCCGGCCCAGCCCGAGCCCATTCATGGTAAAAGCGTCAAGGCCCAATCCGGCCCAGCCCGTTAAAAAAGAATGGATTAAAAATTATTGACACTACACAAGTATCCAAAGCTAGCAAAGAAACAATCTTTTGCGAGCAGCATGCACAATGCACATTGCATGCATGCTTTATTAACTTATTTTTTGAGTCTTGCACAGTAATAGGCTATGACGTTATAGTTTTTGTCTCAGTTGCAAACCCCTGACTCCACTTTACAGTTCTTGGCCCAGCCCATCCACAGCCCATCGATCCTTCATATTTGAGGGCCCAGCCCAGCCCGTAGCCCAGCCCAACCCATGGCCCATTGGGCTGGCCCAGCCCATGGCGAACACTGATTTCAAGGTCATTGGGCGAGCCCCTCCGATTTTCGTCAAAATTTGTATGCGAACACATTACATGCCCCTCATTACGTATATCATAAAAATTATGCTCGGCCCGCACCATTTTAAAAGTTACAGATGTTTAAATTTCAGTGAGTTTCAAGCCTCAGTAACTTTTGTAATAGCGCGGGCCGTGCTGAGCTTTTACGATATTCGTAATGAGGAGCATATAATGTGTCCGCATACAATTTTGACGAAAATCGCAGGGGCTCAACGAATGACCTTCAATTTCCGTAACTTGGTGACTGCGCAACTTAAAAAAAATATGGCGGGCCGAGCTGAACTTTTATATTTGTAATTGTTACGGGCGGCTGTGACCGCCCGTTGTGGCATGCCTGGCGCCGCCCGTGGCGCCTCCCCGGCTGGCCGCGCCCGGCGCCGCCCCTGCCGCGTGGCCCTCGGGCGGGGTCGAGGGCTGGCGCTGGCTGGGCGGTCGGCGGCCCGGGGGAGGCAGGGAGACCGTGGTTACGAGCGGTTGGCTCTGTGGTTCTTGTTTGGGCCTCTGCCGATAATACAGTAAAGCATCGAGTCTGAGTGTGTTCAGCTCCCGCAACATTTGGCGCGGTCGGTAGGACTGCAGAAGACGACAAAGGGTGAGTTCATTAATTTCATTTGATGATATTTATTGAAATTTAGTTCATGAATGTTGATTGTCGTAACTAGTCTGTGCTCGACAAAAAGCGGGCGGTTTGCTCGAAAATAGAACGCCGATATTTTCTGTTCTGAGGGGAACGTTAGGAATAAGGCGGTCCGCCTGGGTGCAGTTTTGAATAATTTGGTGAATTGTTTCCGCTGGCCATGGATTTCAACGACACTATTTTGGTATCGCGAACCCCTCGTTTTGCGGGTATAGAGACAGATGATTGGGAGCGGTGGATATCTCGTTTCGAGTCGTTAACGGTGGGACTCGGAGACGTTGAGCGAGTTAAGCGGCTGTTGCCTCTGCTGGATGGCGTCGCACTCGATTATGCGCATTCGCTGTATCAGGGTGACAGTTCGTACTCTGAGATAAAGTCAGGACTTGGGGTCCGGTTTGGTCGGTTAATCGAGCCCTTACAGGCGCAGGCCGAGCTGGGGCGCGCCTCCCAGTCGCCGGGGGAATCAGCTGAGAGCTTCGCTGACCGTATTAAGAGACTGGGGCGGGCTGCGTTCCCTCATTCTACCGGTCCGTCAGGGGAGGGAAAAGGTCCTGAGGAAACGTATGCAGAGAGGGCGTTCGTGATGAAAACCCTGACGAGTCGGTTCATATGTGGACTTCGGGATGAGTGGCTCCAGACGAAACTGTGCCACCGTAATCCTGAGTCACTGTCTGCGGCTGTAGCGGTGATCCGAGAGCTGCATAAACGCCAGGAGGTCGTCCAGGCGGTACGCGCTGCTAACCCATCGACGCATACAGGTACTGGGCCCCTTCCCCTGGGTGCTGTAGCGTCAGCTGTTCATGCAGAGGTAGGAGGTGGGTCGCAGCAGGATGCAAGGATAGCTCAGCTGCAGCAGGAGATCGGCCAGCTGCGGTCTTCGTTGGAGGCGTTCGCCGTTGCCAAGACGGACCACCTGCCTGAGGCTGTCAAATGTTACGGGTGTGGTGCCCCCGGCCATTTTCGGCGTGACTGCCCGGTGGTACGCCGTGGTCAGCCGAGAACTGGACCGAGAGCCACCAGGGTGAAATGTTTTTCGTGCGGGCAGGAGGGTCACATTCGGAGCAACTGTCAGTCGGCTGTACAAGCTGCCACCCCGCTCCAACCGTTTTGTTTATTCTGTGGCGAGGCTGGGCACTGGATGGCGGCACGCCATTCTCGCCTGCAGCAGGGGCCTCCAGCAATGGGTGGACGTCGGGGGCTGATGTCGAGGGAAGCCCTTCCATCTGATAAGCCGGCGGAAAACTAGGAGCAGCTGGCCCTGTGGGACAAGAGCCGGCTGCGTGTATCCAGTCCCGATTAACTGCAACAGCCATTCGAGTCCACTTGGGCAGCCTCGAAGTATGGGCGCTGGTCGATTCGGGTGCCGACTTTTCCATGGTCAGGGATGGGCTCCAGCAGCGGTTGAAAACGGAACTGGCTTGTCAGGCCACCACCCCGACGCGGTCCGCGAAGGGAGCTGGTGGTAGCCCCCTGAACATCGTTGAGGTGCTCCGTGATGTCCCTATCCAGGTGGAGGAGGAGTCGATTGTGTGTCCACGACTGGCTGTGGTGTCGGGGCTGGTCTATGACGTGATCCTTGGACGTGACTTCTGTTGCCAAAACAGAACTATCATTGACGATGAGAAGGGGGTGATCCGTATGAAAGGGATGACGATTCCACTTCCAACATACCCTGAGATCCGTCCCCCGCGGGCTAGAGTCATTCTTGGCGATGCAGTAACACTACCAGGTCGTTCGGTAACAACGGTAGCAGCAGTGGTGCAGCGACTTGATGGCCAGGGACCTTTTGTGACGTCAGCAGGCTCGGTAAGTGGGATGATGGAGCCAAGCCGCACGGCGGAGCGTGAGGATCTATTGATTCCACGGGCTGTGGTGGTGATCGCCTCCAATGGCACCATACCTATCCGGTTGACGAATGTCGGAGCGGAGGGCGTCCGTCTCTTGAAGGGCTCTGATGTCGGGACGTTCCTTGCGTTCGGGGGCGGTGAAGACGCCCTGTGTGTTTTGTGTCCCGGGGCAGACTGTGCCGATTGCAATGTGGCGAGCTGTGGAGATGGAGGTAATCCATCTCATGATCCTGGAGAGGTGGAACCGGAGGTGCAGCAAGCCCTGTCACCAGAACTGACAGACTTGAGTGAGAGAGGTCGTAACAAACTACGGGGTTTATTTGAGACCTACAGTGACGTCTTCAGTAAAAGACCGGGAGACATTGGTCGTACAGGTGTGACAAAACACAGGATTGACACGGGGGATGCAGTCCCAGTCAAACAACGTCCACGACGGATACCCATGAAAGTCCGAGACCAGGTAGAGAAACAAAAAGAAAAGATGTTACAGGATGGTGTCATTGAGGAAAGCGAAAGTCCGTGGTGTTCGCCGGTCGTGTTGGTGCGCAAGAAAGATGGATCCTTCCGCTTCTGCGTCGACCTGAGGGCTGTGAACGCAGTGACGAAGGGCTTCGCCATGCCGCTCCCACGAATCGACGACTCGCTCGATACCCTGTCAAGGGCGAGGTGGTTTACCACGCTGGACATGGCCACAGGGTATTGGCAGGTTGAACTGGCGGCTGAAGATCGAGAGAAGACGGCATTTTCGACTGGAAAAGGCCTCCATCAGTTCAGAGTCATGGCAATGGGTCTCAAGAACGCCAGCGGCACTTTCCAGAAGATGATGGAACTGATTCTCGCAGGCCTTGACACCAAAAGCTGTTTGGTGTACTTGGATGACGTCATCTTGTTCAACAGGACCGAGGAAGAACATCTGGCTACCCTGCAGGAGGTACTCCTGAGGATTCAGCAAGCCGGGCTGAAGCTAAAGGCACAGAAATGTCGATTCGCACGCAAGGAGGTGACTTTCCTTGGACATCTCGTCTCCGAGGAAGGGATACGTCCAGATCCGCATAACGTGGACAAGGTCCTGGCCTGGCCGCAGCCGTCATCTGAGGAGGAGATGAAAAGCTTCTTAGGCCTGTGCGGGTACTACGCGCGGTTTATTCAGGGGTATGCCGCGATTACAAAGCCACTTAGGGACGCCGCAGTAGAGGAGGGACGAATCAGGTGGTCCGAACCGATGCGCATTGCATTCGAGCTGTTGAAGTCCACTCTGTCCTCGCCTCCCGTACTGGCTTTGCCAACAGGTGAAGGGACGTTCGTCCTGTATACAGACGCATGCAACTCTGCTGTGGGTGTGGTGCTGGCTGAACGCATTGGAGATGAGGAAAAGGTGATCGCCTATGAGAGTAAGGCACTCACAAAGCAGCAGACGAGATGGCCGACTTACGATAAGGAACTCTGGGCGATCGTTCATGGCATCAGACATTTCCGTCAGTACACTGTTGGTGCCAGATTTGAAGTGGTGACCGACCACAAGCCGCTGGCAAACATACCGACATCGATCGCAGCAGAGCGAGACGGCACAGGACGTCGTGGTCGATGGGCGATCGAGCTGAGTTCTTTCGACTTCAATGTTCGGATCCGCAGCGGTCTGGCCCACGGGAACGCTGATGCGCTGTCTCGCAGACCACCAGATATGGCGTCTGCGGTCCGATCTGGTCAAGCCCAAGGCCAGGGGTGGTGTCCCGGTCGCTCTGTCTCAGAGAGAGGAGATAGAACGGAGACGGTGGGGTCAGTAGCGGGCGGCTCGCCCGCGCCGACGGAAGGCGGTTCGCCTGAGTCGGTTGTGACTCTTGTAGCTCCAACTGCTGTATTCTCAAGGCTTACGCAGGAACCGGCTGCTGTATCAGTCGCTGTGTCACAATCAGTCCAAGAACGGACCCTCCCTCCAATCGCCCAGGCGCAAGCCAGTGACGCGACGCTGTCGGCTCTCCGAAGAGCACACGAGAGGAAGGAGAAGCCAAGGCCTGCAGCGTTCGCTGGGTGGGGAGTGCTGCGAAAACACTGGAGCAAGGTGCGCGTCATGAATGGAGTAATCGGCATTGCCTCGGGTCGACAGTTCCAGGCGGCGGTGCCTCAAACTGAACGGGCCGAGATCATCCGACTGGCGCATGATGATCCATCGAGCGGGCACATGGGTCGCAGACGGACCATCGCCCGGGTGAAGGCTCGATTCGTCTGGCCGGGGATGAATGAGGACATCCGGAGCTTCTGTGCCTCGTGCACGCCGTGTCAGCGGCGGTACAGACCGGCACCCAAAAGACGAGCACCGATGGTTACCGAGGTTACCTCACGACCCTTCCAGAGAATAGCCATGGACATCACGGAGATGCCTGTGTCGAGAAGAGGCAACCGATATGTGCTCGTGATCATGGATTACTTCTCGAAGTTCGTACGAATCTTCCCGATGCCGAATCAGAAGACAGAAACGGTGATGGAGGCACTCCTTCACTGGGTTCAGGAGCTTGGTGTTCCCGAGAGGCTTCACACAGATCAGGGCGCTCAATTCGAATCTCTGATGATGCGTGAGCTGTATCAGAGGCTCGGCATCCACAAGACTAGAACAACGCCTTATCATCCTGAGAGCGACGGGATGGTGGAGCGCTTCATGAGGACCCTGAAAGACATGGTGTCGAAATACATCGACAGCCAGGGCCTTGACTGGGACGAAAGTACCAGATCATACGCTATGGCCTACAATTCTTCCCTCCACGAAACCACCGGTCACACACCTTTCTACATGATCCATGGCTTTGAGCCTCGGTTGCCTCTGGATGTAATGTACGGAACCGATGAAGTCGCAATACCAGCTGAAACCTTCCTGAACAAACGGCTGAAGAACATGAAGCGGGTCTTCGCACAGGTGAGGAGAGCCTCCTCCCAATCAGCTGCTCGAATGGCGGTTCGCCATGACAGCAAACTCAATTTTACCGCGTACCCAACGGGCTTGAAGGTGTGGGTACGAGACCACACTGCCGCTGTGGGAGGAAAACCGAAGCTGGGTCTGCCGTTTAAAGGACCGGTGACCATCGTCGAGAGAAGAGGCACACCGGGGGAGGAAGTTACCTACCGGATACAGGACGTCCGCGGCAAGACACGCGTCGTGCACCACAACGACCTCAAGGAGTTCATCCCTCGTCGGACCGACTTGCAGCCAGTTCAGGATCCGAGTGGTCCAAATGGACGTGGTGAGGCCGTGGGGGTGGATCCCGTGAGCGACTGTGGTAACGAGCATGGCGTTCTGCTCGAGGTGCCGCTAATGCACTTACTCGGGAGAGCTGGCCCATCTGGGGATGTGGGCGTCGCTCAGAGGGGAATGTTGCCGCCAATGTCATACGTGACCAGATCAGGCCGAGTGTCGCGACCACCTGAAAGGTTCCAGGCGGGACTATGAGTGTGGTGGAGGTGGTGAAGGCTGTGATTGTGTATATAGTTGTAATGTAAATAGCGTGTCGTAAGTGTCGCATTGTTCAATGTATGATTGTTTCCGTGAGGGGGGAGGGGTGTTACGGGCGGCTGTGACCGCCCGTTGTGGCATGCCTGGCGCCGCCCGTGGCGCCTCCCCGGCTGGCCGCGCCCGGCGCCGCCCCTGCCGCGTGGCCCTCGGGCGGGGTCGAGGGCTGGCGCTGGCTGGGCGGTCGGCGGCCCGGGGGAGGCAGGGAGACCGTGGTTACGAGCGGTTGGCTCTGTGGTTCTTGTTTGGGCCTCTGCCGATAATACAGTAAAGCATCGAGTCTGAGTGTGTTCAGCTCCCGCAACATAATGAGGAGGATGTAGTATATCCGTATACCAATTTTGACGGAAATCGCAGGGGCTTGCCCAAATGACCTTGAAATTCAAACCTCCGTAACTTAGTAAATATGGCGGGCCGAGTTTAGATTTTGGGTGCATCGCAATCAGGACGTTACGTACTATCCACTGACCAAGTTTTGTCCAAATCTTAGGGGCTCGCCTGATTCCGAATCTTAGATAATGGATTAGGAACTTACATCTAACTTGACGACCGTGCTCGAAATCATGACAGCTGCGCAGCCACCCAGCGGATGCAATTTAATCGAGCCGAGAGTGGATATACACAGTGGATAAAACTATTTATATATTTATCAGCTGCCGGACATTGGTCACGTGACCACATTTTCCGTTTGACCGGGTGGGACTAAATGCTTACTTCGAAATCTAAGCTACGTTGCGGCATTGGCGGTTATGTGCGGCGTGTATGCCGCATGATTAGTAAGAGGCGACCACTAAATTAAAGACTCAAACGCTCCGACCGGTTCTCAATGAATAACACTGCATACCAAAAATGCCAACCGCTCTCGTCATAAGATATTCAGCTTTAAATAACTAGGTTACCTACATCATCATTTTGAACCAAATTAATACTTTCAACTTAACTCACTCATTCCTTGCTTTGTTGTCTCCAAACAGTCGTTCGATTGTCTGGAAATCGTATGCTAAATCCCGTACCTGTATGCGACTGGTGCATATAAAGGCCGATAAAAGAATTTGAATAGGCTCTGGCATGCGATTTCCTGGCTACCCAAAAAAGTCTGTTTCAGTCTTGCTATCAAAACATGACCTCGCCCGCACAGGGGGGGGGGGTTGATGCAACCCCCCTAAGGTTTTTCGCGAATAACTCGCTTAAAAAGCGGCTGATCGCGACGAAACTTTCAGTACCCTCGCATTGATCAATTTAACACCCATCCTGAAAATTTCATGACCCTGACCCAAATGACCTTTGACCTGTGACCTACTTTTCGAGACCATGTTTGGCCGGAACCGCGATTCAGCGTATGTCGGCTCGCATTAGCAGCGCGTTTGCAGTCTTTTCGTGGTTTCAAGCGTTCAAACATGTGATATGATGTTGCCCCCATGCATTAGGGTGGGTGTCAAGGTCACCTGAAGGTCAGGTCAGGTCATTGACCTTTGGTGACCTCGGTTCACTTTTTCGAGTTTGACATGTTTCTAGGTCAGTTTTTTCGAGCTGAATTCGAATTAAAGGAAGGGTGCCACCTTTTGGACACAACGCAGTTTTTACAAGATTAGCCTCACATGAACCTAAAAACCGGCTTCACTTACCTATGCTCGAGACGGTCAGCATTGAATCCGCACGTGAAGTTATCATTTGCCAGTTTTGCTGCCAGCATTTGGGCAGGCAAAAATCTTCAGCACTATTTCCTCGTCGTGTTAAGGGTATTTTATAAAACATGAAATCAGCAAAGGTATGTATAAAAGTTATACTTTTGAAGCATGTTTTATCATTTTGAAAGGGTATATTTTTTCTTTATGGTATACACTTAAGTTTTAAAATTTTAATTGGGTAGTTTTTCTAGTAAGTTGCATGAAGGGTGAAGGGTTCCATAGATCTCTTAAGCATTGTAAAGGAAAAACCTTTACTCGACTTATTTGATGTTCTTTTCTGATGTTCTTTCTGATGTTCTTTTGATGAAACCTTTAGTTCAAATCATGTTATCTTCTTTCTTTTTATTTGTTCATCTTTTTGTCTCAGTTGCGCCATCAATGCAAATGGCAGAATGATATGTTGCCATGACAACAGGATATGCCAGCCGTCCTAGCTGCCACATCAAACGACCTTGAGTTGTAGTGGTGATATAAACAACGATCTTTTTTTTGGCCAATGTATTAAATGCAATGTTTCGTTTTTTTGTATATTGTGGACGCGCTAACCACGTCTAAAAATTCAAATAAGTAAAATAGATTCATAGAACAAAAATTTCGGAAGGTGGCACCCTTCCTTTAAGCAACCACATGAACGTTTACAAAGTAGTTTTGGTGCCTTCGTAACATGTTACGAGGCTGTCAGAGGCGGTTGACACCTACTACAAATACCTGGCAGGACCTCTACTGGTTGACCTGACCTGACCTAACCCGACCTGGCCTAAATGAATGAAGACATCATCTGTGATCAAAACTAGCATGATATTCGTGATCAGCACCCCGAAAAACCCCATAGCAGCCACACTACGACGTTCTAACAGGTCCCAATTTTCCCGCCTTTTGGGTCATTGACCTGACCTGGAAGGTCAACCGATAACCTAGGACCTTAAAATTGGGTATCATCGGCTTTCTCTCGTCACGGGCAACACGCTCGTTTTTTCCGCGAAGCTCTAGCTTGATCAGGAGCGAAACGGCAAGGGGTTATACCTTATACGTTCGCGGCTGAGTATTAATTTGGTTCAAAACAATGATGTAGATAAGTTAGTTATTTAAATCTAAATATCCTATGACGAGAGCGATGGACATTTTTGGTATGCAGTGTTATCCATTGAAAACAGGTCGAAGCTATTGAATTTTTAATTTAGTGGTCGCCGCTTACTAATCATGCGGCATACACGCCGCACATAACCGCCAATGCCGCAACGCAGCTTAGATTTCGAAGTAAGCATTTAGTCTCACCCGTTTGACCTTGAGTTGGCACCAGATTTTGTCGACGGATGTGGCGCAGCTTATTTTACTGCATTATTTTAGATACTAAATATTTAGACGTGTGGTGGTACATGATACCGTGCAAATAATATTGAATCATCAGTGACATAGTACCATTGAAACTTGAATAGCATCAATAAAATACAATTAAACTATTATTACTCTTCCATTGATTTTATTGTGTTTGCAGGCATTGGTAGAAACTGAAGAGCTGAGACTGCAGCTTACAGTTGTTCTATTTAATGCATAAATCAAGGCTACTGAGGGCTGTAAATTTGTTTCACGTATCTTTAATAACTTATAACCTACCTTTATCAACCATTATCTAAGAATCTTGCATCAATCAGATTGATGATTGATGATCAATAATTGATGATCAATCAAATTGATGCAAGATTCTTACAGATAATGGTTGATAAAGGTAGGGTATAAGTTATTAAAGATAAGTGAAACAAATTTACAGCCCTCAGTAGCCTTGATTTATGCATTAAATAGAACAACTGTAAGCTGCAGTCTCAGCTCTCCAGTTTCTACCAATGCCTGCAAACACAATAAATTCAATCATCACCAGACTTAGGAGTTTTTTTTGCATACCTACTCGAGTGGGTGGGTACGACTCCCTCGCCCTAATTGAGCTAGCCTCGCGGGAAAAAACAAGTATGTGTGCCGTTACGGGACCGGGGACGCAGCGATTGATGCACGGTTTAAAAGTCTCAGGTCAACTGGTGGCCTCTGAGGGTCAGGTCAAGTGCCCCGAGGGCCAAAATACGATTTCGGGTTTTGAGAAATTACTTTGCCAAAAAACGGCGCCGAGTCGCGATTTTAGTACCATCATGTTTGTCATGCTCCGGTGCGTCAAATGGTACACTTCTGTTTGGGTGGGGTCAACATAAGGGGCTCACATCGGGTTAAAGTCAGGTCGGAGGTACTCAGGTCACGAAGTAGGTCGGAGGAGGTTATATCGTATATCATTCGATTTGGTAGGTCTTCCCGAGTCCATTGTCGACTTTTCCGACTTGCCAGCTCAATTTTATCAGGAGTTATTGACGAAAAAACTTGTGACCTTTGTGACGTCATAAATGACGTCACCTTAGGTTAAAGATCCAAAAGTGAAGCATTGGACATTGCAAGAAGTGCATGAAATTGCGATTCCATGTGCTTGAGCTAGGTTTAGATCATTCTCGGCGTCAAAATTACAGTTTCCATATTTTCCCCATTGACTTGTAATGGTGACGTCACGCGATCGGCCTGACCTCATGTGACCTCTAGGAGAAATCCGAGATATACAAGTTTTGAGACTTCTAGAGGATACTAGGTCATGTAAGTATCATCTCGCTGGGACAGCTCCTCTGGCACCGAGGGCATTGCGAAGTTACGGTATTATGGGACTATTGCAGAGGTTCACGTGTGACGTCATAAGTCAGTGATCTGACCTGAGACGGAAATGCAATTGGTTTCCAAAGATGCATATGGAAGCAAAGATAAGGTGTGCCAAATAGCAGCCCTCTAGCTGTAAGGTGTTTTGAACTATCGCCAAAAGTCGTGAGTGGAGCGCTACTGACTCCTCCGGTCGGCCGCCGGGGGTTAGGAGGCGTGCAGGGCAGAGGTCAAAAAAACTTATTTTGTGTCACCTACAAAATTTTTCAACCCCCTTTGTGTCCCCTGCCTCCGGAGGCCGGATAAGTGTTGCACTAGGGTGGTAAAATTGGAAAAATTCTAGGATTCATCAGGCCAATGTTAATGTTAGTGTCGCCAGTGTTAGTGTGGCCCTAAACCTGGATAATGTATTATTACAGTGTCCCAAAATTTGTTGATTTGGGTGGGAAATACTGAGATTCATTTGCCACTCTCACCACCAATTTCTAAGAACAATTAACCACTCTCAGCCAGAACACCTTGTTACCTCAAAAGGCAGTTCAGGTGTGGTGGACTTGGACAAGTGGACAGGTGTGGTGGACTGAGTTGTGTGGATACTTGGAGTTGGTTTATGATCATAGATACTCATGGATAAAAATGAATGCTATTGATCTTTTCTCACTCTTTTTGTATCTAATCTAACCAGCAGTTTCCACCCTCTACCCCTTTTTGGTGGATAATATCAGGGTATATAGAACAACGGGTACACCAACGACGCGGAAAGCGCCCATTTTACCTGGACGAGTTACATGGAAGGTGATATATTTTTTGAATATGGAATAAATAGAGTATTCCATTCTGACAAGTAAAGCCAGATTCATAAAGCAGTTATTTTTAAATTATATGAACCAGAAATAACATACTAACCATAGTTTAAAACTTAGAATAAAGTTAGTTGAAAAGCCTATAGTTGATACTAAGATGGAAGGAATCTATGGAAGGCGGAAATGGCGCAGCTGTTTCATTCTTAAAATGTGTTCGCAAGCAGGATTCACATGATGCTAGCGACATCTATTAATGTAATCAGGGACGCTCATTGGCTGATCGAGTCCGTGAGCAGAATCGCTAACTTACGCTAGTACAGGGCTGAGGCAATGTGCGCATGCGCAAGAACTAGTGTCCTCATGGAGGGGCTTTTGGTACCTCGGGCAGCGCCCAATGCTTTTTGGACCTGTTATGGCCTCCGCATCGAAAAACGCTAGATAAAAATGTTGTAGAGGAAGCTTTAGGCTACCTTTCCCCACAATAATATTGGCAATTTATCCTTTAGCTTACGTGTGGGGCTCGCTTGAAAAAGGTCGATTTAACATGCAAACCCTATGGGGTAGTAGTTTTTGAGCGCCCATTTGGCCTAATGCTACCAACTGTTACTGGCTACCCCTGGATAATATCCCCATCTGACACCCCAGCCAAAACTCAACTTTGGGACACTGAATGCATGTGTAACTAATCTTGTGCAGATGCATTTAAGAATTGCTGACATTCTATTTTACATTTTTCCATAATACATTTAAATTTGTGTTCTATATGGTGGGATTTCACACCTGTTATGACATAACAAATAATAGGTGCCTATGTATAATACAATATACCTACCTATGCAACATGTTGCAAAAGGTTCCTTTTCCACATCAAGGCCACTAATATTGTTAAACCAAAATTCTAATCATTATATTTTGGTACTAATATACAATAAGTCAAAATAAAATAGGTGTAGGTGCTAGGTAGGTGCCTAGGTGGGTTGTATGCTTCGGAGCTTGTCGGTTGGCAGGTTTCAGGAAGGAAGTTGTAACTTGTAGGTACAGGTATAAGGTAGAAGGTAGATAGGCTGTAGGCTGGTAGGTAATAGGTGGTAGGGTAGAAAGAAAGATTAGGTTAGGTAATGATGTTTTTCTTTCATTCAGACTTCTTAAACACTTTAGGCAAGAGTAAAAGAGTAGAAGTCGGAATGAAGGAAAAACAATTAAGCCTGAACCAAACTCACATAACTACTAACCTACAACCTACCTACAACATACCAACACAAAGCAGAAAACCTACCAGCCTACAACCTCCCAGCTTACAACCTACATACCAACCTACAACATTTTTTCGGAGTCCTTGGACTGGTATACTTTTACCACCAGCTCATGAAAATTGAAATTTGTGCTCTTCTAGGGCTCAACAAATTAGAATCAAAATAAAAATTGTGTCCATATTAACAGTAAAAACATCTATTCATTGACAACTTTGGCAAGTGTTTCAAAATCAGGCAACAAATCCATACAGCCTTGCTTTTGATGCCCACCGGGCTAGCGTTGTTATATCCAACTTACAAGTACCTAAACCAGCAAAACTAGACAACCCAAGATTCCTTACTTCCAGTGTTATGTCCTGCCTTGCTTAAAACAGAAAAAATCATAACCACAATATAACAACTCAGCTTTCATCACGGTGCCAGTCCCTTTCTTGAAAGCATTCAAACTTGTTTGAAAATTGGACAAGCACTGAGCGCTACTCGCGAGAGTCCACTCCTGTTTTTCTACGTGTTCATGATCACGGTATACCTCTCATAGACGTGCGCCGAAAAGGCCCGCTCAAAATCTTTGATGCGTTGGCTCCTGGGGCCTACAAAATCCACAGTAAAGGCTCCCTGGCGGCTGGGGCGTTAGCTCAGCGTTGTCCCCTCGTGTCACCAGCATCCGATTGGTTCGCTCAGGGTTATTCTCGCCGCGGATTGGCTGGTTAGTCTGTTCGCTAGCAGTGTGCGAAAACGCCGTCAACAAATGCGATGCAGTGCGTTCACCATTTTCGTGACTTTGTCACCAAATGTCTCTGGTGCCTGTCAGCTTCTGTCGCCTACAATGTAAGCGAGTAGGAAGTTTTTTTACCTCTGGGTGCAGGGTATCGGAAAACCACCTGGTACTTAGGGAATTTTGCCGATAAAAATACGTTTCTTATGCCGACTTAAAGCCAAAAAACGACTGAATCTCAAACCAGTCGTATCCTTGCACTAAATGGCTTGGTTTAGACACGATAGGTCTGAAAAGAAAAGGTCCCATGTATTCTATATGGGCGCCGCGAGGCCGTTGGCACCAGAGTTTCGGGAAGTGCCCTCGCCACAACCGCACGTGCAGATTTGGTCACGTGACCAAGCGCATTCGCCGCCACTGTATTTATATACACTTTGGATATATAGGGCCTTGCTGTGGATAAAACATAGGGTAGACCGGGGCAAGTCGCCCCGCCGAGGTAAAACGCCTCACCGATGTTTTTCGGAACTGGCAAGGTTCTGGGGAAACATACTCTCTTCTATAAAACGTGCACTATACGATCATTATATGAGCAGACTGGAAATAAATTGTGATGACTCTTTAGGGAGATATAGCCAAAAATGTGTTTTTGGAGTGATTTTTATGTTTTGTTGTCAGATTATGCATCATGGCGTTCTTTTATCGTCCACATCAGGTTAACGACTTTTATGTACTTTGAACAACTATTGTCTAACGCTTACAATGCCGGGTTGGTTCGTGTTAAATTATGTCTTCCTGGAGTGCAAGGCGTTGTTCTCTGACCGAACTACGTGATGGGGTAAAACGCCCCAGTAGGTCACGGGGCAAAAAGCCCCATGGGGCGTTTTACCTCATGTGTTGTTCGGACTGCCCACTTCCTAACGTTCGGTAGCTGGCGAACGGTATGTTTCTATGCATTTATATGTACTTTTCTCAGCAACTGGATGGCAAAGGAAGTATTTTGTTAACATTTGCATTGCAATAATTTATTACTTGGCCTTATGAGGCAGGTGAAAAACCTGCTCATACAATAGTGTCGTAGCTGAACACCTGATAGGATGGAAGGTGCTAACTTCAGTGCCATGCCTCCCAAGGTCCAACGGACCTTTCATATAAGATTTAGTCAACTAGCATGTTTAATCTTTAATCTAGAGTATGGGGCTTCTTGCCCCAGGCCGTGGGGCGTTTTGCCCTGGGGTTGGGGCAAAACGCCCTATTTGCAGTTGCTTCACAAACCACTTCCTAGCTGGGAGTCCGATCATAAGTGAATGAATTTGAGGGGTGGAATTTAAAGTAAAATGTCCAAAGAACGCATTGAGCACAAATTTGGCCTTCCAGGTTATGTGGAATAAAAGTTATGTAGCAAAATAAATTATCTGGGGCGTCTTGCCCCAGGCTACCCTACACCTTTACTAAATCCTTACATGTTGAACATGCGCAAAAAGCGAAACAACGACCGATTCCCTCGTCGTTGTGATAGGATGACGAATTTGTCTCCGATATTTGTGTGGATACAGACACAGTGATTATCGCATACTCTGCAATCAGATGTTAAATCATAGTGGAACATAAAATTCAGTCTGGGCGAGCGCTTGCTCATCCTTTTAACCTTACTTTGTGCATCGGACACTGTCTTTTTCAGGCTCAAACGGTGCGACTCAGCCCATTTCTTGGCCACCAGCGCAGCTGAAAACATGCACAAGGGCACGGCGTTTTCAATGATAACTTATTTTTTTGGCCCTGTCCTTGCTGTCGTCTTTTATTTCATCAAATTTCCCCTCAAAGCGGCCCTGGCTGACGCGTTTGGCTGTTTTGCCCACCCGCTCGGTGTCAGATTGGGACCTGGACATCACGAGACAGATCTCGGCCACTTCCATCACATCCGGGATGTCCCGGTGCAGTCCTGCACGGGGCTTCTGTTGGGTCTGTAGCACCTTTTCTGGTCTCCATGACTGTACTCCGTCAGCTGTCAGCCAGACGTCACAATGTTCGTCAGTACGCACGACTACGCGGGCGGCGAATGTCTCAAACTGGGATGTCAGTGAGGCACTGACGATAGACGTAGTCACGGCCGATGTTCAGCGCTTCGGCCAGCCCAAGGAACGCTTCCAGAAGGTCGGTAGACGCAGTGGTGTATCTGGGAATATCGAACGCCCTGAGCATCAGCTTCTCCCTCTCCGTACGTCCAGGAATTGGGGACACTTAGCCAGAATGGCCGCAGCCATGTGCTTTCGCAGCATTTTCGCTGCGGCTGGCACGTCGGTCTCTGCCTCGGCGTCCCTTTCTCGCGATGGATATCTCGCCTGACATCCCACAGAGGCCTGCGGACTGCAGTGTGCAGAGTTTTTGGCCCCTGGCTTTATCGAAGGTCTAGAAGATGTCATTGAATAACTTGCTACCGTAATGGAATTGTGGGTGTCACACGTTGACCCTAAGGGCGTGATTGAATTGCGCAGGTGGAAGCACACCGAGTAACGGCCACCAAATGAGTGCAACGGGGTCAAGTTAGTCGGCAAGATGATAGTGGTTGCATTTTGGGATGTTGACGGGGCTCTGCTCGTCAACTTTCTCAAACAGGGGCGCATAATTGATGATTGCGTCCATTCGATAGACGTCGAGGAGAGGCTATAGGGAGGCTGACAAAGTGTGCACCTGATCCACGACCACGCACCTGCGTACTTGCGTGGGGTGACAATCAGTGAAGTGGTGAGCTGTGACGTCGAGTTGTCGCATCCAGTTTTTCTCCGAACCCTGCACCCTCTGGTTGCCACCTCTTTCCCAATTTAAAGGGACTATCCCACCTTCTAAAATGTTGTTAAAACCAGTTAAATTGTGCCCGACTTTATAGATTGGATGACCAGGAACACGGTTCTGGTATTTATTTTTCATTAAACATCTAAGGCTTCCCATATTCCAAACACTTTCAAATATGTGACGTCACAGCCCAAAATTACCTCCTTCCCCAGGCCACATTACTGTCATAAAGCTGATTCTTTTTACTCTGTAGGCACCACAACAAAGTTCAGACCAAGTTTTAAGCGATTTTTCAACGAACAAACCCATTTAAATCAGAATGACTAAACGAGGTGACGTCACACTAACGGTCGCTCCATGTTGAAGATAGGGCCTTGCACAAGGCCCATTTTCAAATGAAGGGAACGAATTTCTTCAACACCAAGAGGCCGCGGAGGTTGCAACCTAGATAGATAGTGGTTTCTGAACCTCGCCGCAAACTTGGCTATCTCAACTCAAACCCCATGTTAAAGGTGGGATAGTCCCTTTAAGGAAATTAGCAGTGGCAACTTCGCTGACAGCAGGGAGACGAAAGCAGCCGTCTTGTATGTGCAGGGTGATTCCCATACGAATGAGCTAGCCACAAAAGAGCTAGTGTTGTTTGAGCTAGCTCATTTGGGCTAGTGCCACAAAATAGCTAGTGCGATTGTAACTAGTCCTACAAAAAAGCTATGAGCGCTTTGAGCAAAATGACTAGTGTTGTAAAGGGCTAGTAGATCGGCTCACGCCGTATCTCTTCGGGATTTTATAAGCAAAGTTCAGTTCAGATCAGATCGGTCACTAAAAAGGTCGTAATATTAAAAAAAAGACAGAAACACACGACTCTGATTTTATTATCAAACGTTCGTCGAATTTCGAAATGTATCCAACTCCGCGAAGAAACTCCTGCCTGTCTATGATGTCTTCTGTGAGACGGCGAATGAGGACCTTAATTCGTTTATTTATATCGGCATACTTTTTCTCTTGTTTTTGAACTTTGTTTCCTGCTTTGAATTTGTCACTCCCCCGCCGACCAATCAGAGACAGATCCTGAGTGACGTCACCCCTGATGCTCGCAAGGTGCTCCATTCTCCATTCCTTGCTCCATTCTCCATTCCTCCATTCCTTCCTGCTCCATTCCTTTACAACGTAAAAATGACTTACTTCATTTGACGATTGTTGGTGACACTCTACACATATTGCTCAACGGCAACCGTTGATGTCATTGGAAAGTGCAACTAATTTCCTAGCGATAAAAAAGAGCAGCAATATGCTAAGAAATGGCCCGTTTTGAAGATATAGACGATTTAAAAATCCTCTGCAGTTGCAGGAAAGCAACGTAAAAACGCATCGAGCTTATATTTTTACTATGAATAAATCATTTTTCAGTAAGTTTTCATATATGGTATCGATTTATTCAACAACTTCATTACAATATTTTTATTACTTGGAACTTTTTTCAAAATAATATTTTCAAAAATGGCAACTGTTGGCAAGTAGCTTTGAAGCGATTGTGGCGCACTGCACCATTATTGTCCTGAGGCCCCATTATGATGTCATCAAAAGTGGAGTGACATGGGCCTGGGCCTGTCTGACGTCCAGACGTTCCAAGTCCTCACGGGTCCAGGCGAGAGAATCGCCTGTGAAAAATTCAACAGAGATGCATATCAAAGACTAACAATGAGAATTTCCAATTCAAAGCCAGTGATATATAAAAATACTGCACATCCGGTGCCGTGCCGTGCCGTGCCGTGTCGTGCCGTGCCTGTCTGCCTGCCTGCCTTTTTGCTTTGCTGACAAAATGACCTAGAGCTGAACTGGTGCTTTATTTAAAAAATAATTTGGATCCCTTTCAATTTACTTTAAAAAAAATCCAAGCATGCATTGCGAATACTCACTGGTAACTTACAATTTTACTAGAAAACAGCTTTGCTTTATCAACAACGGCTTCGGTTGAACGGCTTTGCTTGACAGCAAAGCTACTGGAAAAATAACAAACGCGCAAAAGGATATTTGGTTTCTTATTAGTATCTTGGCTTTTGTTTGTTTGCCTTGACAACCAGCAAACAAAAACGCGCAAAATGTATGAGGAAAGCCTTATTGAGTTCTTCAGCTTGGAACGTCAAAGAATATTACCAAATCAGAAGCAAGCATTCTGAAGAGCTTTGCGACGATTCGCGCTCCGTCTGCCCGCGTCGCGTATTTACAAATTGCAACCGAGCTCCGCCGTAGGGTATTTTATTTCCGCCGTAGTGTATTTCAGTTGGGGTATTTTCTACCATACATCTGCCTGAGCTTAGGGTGATTACAATTTGTCGGCGACGTTAAAAAATGATGCACCTTTTTTCGCAGTATAGGTTATCGCATGTGCATATTTTTGCCTTTTTGGTTGCGCTTTTCCCTCGCCCGTATAGGGGGAGGCGTTGAGCGGACCCCATCGGTTTTTCGTGAGTAACTCGCGTAAAAACCGTCCGATCGCGACGAAACTTTCAATACCCCCGATTTTATCAATTTTACTCCTACCCTGAAAATTTCATGACCCTGACCCAAATGACCTTTGACCTGTGACCTATTTCTCGAGACCATGTTTGGGCCGCCCGAATCGCGATTCGGCGTATGTCGGCTCGCATTAGCCGCGTGTTTGCAGTCTTTACGTGGTTTCAAGCGTTGAAACATGTGATATGATGCTGGTCCCATGCATTAGGGTGGGTGTCACATGAAGGTCAGGTCAGCTCAATGACCTTTGATGACCTCGGTTCACTTTTTCGAGTTTAACATGTTTCTAGGCTAGTTTTTGGAGCTGATTTCGAATTTAGCAACCATTTGAACATTACAGGGGGTGTAACGAAATTATCCGGACATCTTTCTTCCCGCTGTAATTAAAAAGCAAAATATTCTGGTACTTTTTATTTTGACTGAGCATGTAGCCACCTTTCATAAAAACACAGTAGTGAATGTTTTGGAGCATTTCAGCCAATGGATTCTCAAGCACACTGGCTTTGATGCGGACCAACGCTGTCTAAACAAACCAGTGTGCCTGCGGTTGGGCGGTGCTTGTGGCGGGCGTCTCTTCAGTCACCTGCTGAACAAGAGCCCACAGGTTTTCGATTGAATTGGGATCGCGACTTCTTCCAAGTCATAAGCGCTAGCCCAGAATGATTAGAAGGTTCATCGGCATCACTTCCCGTTCTTTTAGGGACTTTTAAGTAGCGCGCCGCCCCGCATGAAGACAGCGTGGCTTGAATCAGGCATCAGTGCGCGTTCAGAAACCGAGCCCTCCTATACCGTCTGGTTGAGCGCCTCCGACTATTCATTGGCCAGTAGGTATGTTTCTCCGGTAATACTTGACGTTGATGGTGGTATTATGTGACACTATGTCCTATTGGAGGATCGCTAGGCAGCTGAACATGCTCCAGTTCTGAATATTGTTCGGATGTTTGACGGCGGCGAAGGCCAGGAAGTTCGAGCGGCTGGCCACCCATACATGGCCGATTTGACGGTTCAAAGGATAATACAGCTCGAACGGCTACCCATCCAACCAGACCACCTCACCGTTATCATTCTTCAACCAGTGGACGCGATCTGGCGTGAGGCGAAAGGTGGTGAACTGGTTGTTTTCCCGTCAGTTTCGTTGTCTTTTTCAGTTTGAAGGGCACTAGAACCAAGTTAAAGGGCGGGTAGCGGTAAACCATGATATGGGATCTCTTATTATCTGACTTGGTAAGAATTCGAGTCAACTTGCGGATTGATTGGTGCCGTTTCCTTGCCGGTATCTTGATGACTCTCCTCACCACTTGACAAAGGGCGGCTTTTGTGGTCGCGACCGGGCTGAGTCTGCCGCCGAAGTCCCAGCTTATGACACCTCAGGCAGATGTGCAATTGGCTGCTGCTGATGTCCAGCTGCTGGCAGACCAGCTTCTGGCTCATGACGCCGTGGATGCCGCCATGCAATTTTACCACGAAAGGAGAGATTGTATCCCTTTCTCGCAACTGCCTTGGACGAAAACTACCATGTGAACCCGTCTGTGAATCGACTCCTACTCAGAGCAACAGTCACATGACAAGGTCAGGTCACTGCTGAGTTGAAAACCGATAGCAGAGGCACGTATTCATCCAATATTCCCACTTCTAACATCAGAAAGGATTAGGAAACTGTGCAAACAGATATGGCAAAAAATAAATGTCCGGATAATTTCGTTACACCCTGTACTGAAGTAGTTTTAGTGCCTTCGTAACATGTTACGAAGCTGTCAGGGAAAAAATAGCGTTCTGCCCCTCCAACTTTTGCTTATTTGTAGAACTTCGTTGCTAAGCAAACCACTATGTTGTCCGCATTGAGAAGCTTTGAAATGTCTGTGTAATTCAAAATGTTAGTTCTGTAATTAAAAGAATTGATTCAGTGTTGCACATAATCTAACTTAACAACCGAGCATTGCAGGTTTGACAGCTTTTTGCCCCACCAGCACCACCTTCCCTGGAAAAGCTCCACCCTTGCCTATGGGGCAAAACATAAGGGACAAAAACACAAAACAAGACAGATAAAAAACAAAACAAAATGAACTCATTACCTAATGAAGCTCAGTCTGGAGCAAAAACATAGGTAATAGGTATCTATGTCAAATTAGAATGAAAGATTAAAATCAACCTGACCAGGTCTTACGGTCTGACCTGATCCTAACCGCCTTACTTCACCTAACTTAACCTAACCCAATTCAACCTAACCTACCACAACACCTGCAGAGGTACCTTCCTGGAAAATGACGCCCAGGGAGGTGTCCAAATTATTGGAATATTACCATGATTGCTTGTCAAAATGTGTGTCATCATGCTCTTGTTTGACAAGTGATGTATAATAAATGTGACATTCAAAAATGGTCTCCTGACTGTTGAGTGATCAGAATATTCAAATAATCAGGGTACAATGCTGTGCATCATAGTGCAATCACATTGTTTTTGTGTAGGCCCTCTGTGCATTATTGTGTACACTGCCATGTGCACCTTAAGGAAAAAAGTGACTGGTGGTACATGAAAAGGGTTGTGCAACTGAGAAGTTCATGCCCTTGGTCTTGCTGGAGTCAAATGCCTATAGCTATAGCAGGATCAGTGAGGGTTGTAGACATGCTACATACACAGTGTGAATTGAAGATATTGGCACAAAGTTCATCCATAATTACTATGCTTAACACCTAATGTAAGAAGCAACATAAATGCCCAGATGATACAGCTCTCTGGTCAACATCACACAAATTTATTGACATACTCTGCAGGTACATATTTACATTCATAGCAAATACTTTTGATTTGATTCAATAACTAGGTGCTAGTAAGCTTGCATTTTTGTAGGTACAACAATGAACATATATTTAATCATAAACACTTTCTCGTGGCATTCATCGCATACCTTTTTACCGAACAAATACCTATCTACCATGCAATGATTCTAAATTTTGTCCGCAATCCACCTGTATCTCAACTGACACATTGAAATTGAAATACCCTAACAAAACCTAGAACTGTACAAAAGAAGAATGCAATGCTACAAGAACTATGAAGTTCTGAAGTTATTCTCACATGCTGGAATGTTGAAACTCTACTTTTGTCGTCCATTTCCACGTTTGATTGAGCCATCATATAGAACTGCTTTCGCTGTTCAGTCATAAGCTTTTGCACAAATCTTGAATTTTTACACATCATCTTGAACCATGCTCCAGTCTTTCCAACAAGGTACTATGGAACATCAAAGTAATTTTGATTTGTTACAACAGCTTCAGATCACGATAGGCTTGAAGTTTGTTACACCATTTGCCAGACAAACCTCTACAAAATGTGTATCAATTCCCAAACTAAGCAAATGATTATATCAGTATTTGCAGTTTCCACACAATGTTTCATAATATTATTCCATTTTTATATCAAGAAACCCAAATAATCCACAAATTGTTATTGAAACACTCCCACTTCAAGAGTTCGCAGCAATAACATTACAAATTCAGAAGCAAATAAACGTTGCGCCAGATTTCGTATGAAACGCGCCATCATCCTGAAGTTTCTACCACAGACGGTAGTTCAACCGCAGCCGTAGTGCGAAAACCCCTGCCCACCTTACCCCACGGCGGAGCTCGGTTGCAATTTGTAAATACGCGCCCGCGTCGTCTCAACATGCTGCTTGCGGACAATCTTGAACACAATTTTTAAAAAGACCAATCAGAGGCCTCTTGCACCAAACTACCTACCTAGGTAAATTCAGATTTTACCTAGATTCTCTTGCACTTAACTACCTACCAAAAAACCAAAAAACGCTACCGTGAAAATTTACCTAGAAATTCTACCGAGCGGCATAAAAACTTACCAATTGTTAAAGTCCGACCGGCTGTTTTCCTCTTGCACCGAAAGCCGGAAAGAAGAACTCGCGGAGGAATTTTTAACGGTTTGACGGTAAACGTGGGCTTCCAAAATAACTAGCAAAACCTTAGGTAAAATGATTCAATTAGTAACAATAGGCACAATACATGATAATTCACGGGTACTTTTATGTAGATTAGGCATTACGAAATGTTTAGGCAATGATAAATCAATGTTTTATGAGTGAATAATAATATAATTGACCAAATGCTCCATGGGTTCACAGAGGTGCTTCTCCGTACCAAGGCGATAAACCTCCGTAGCAGAACAGCCAGGGTGAAGACTCACTCGTTGCCATGGAAACGAAGCTTATTTGTTCAAGCAATTTAATATGAAAATAACTTCTATCGGTATTTACGTAAATGAAAAATGATTTCATAATACCAAAATGTATATACCAAAATGTATATTAATAAAAACAATATGCATTTAATTGTTTTCTTTAGTTACTATTTGTTTGCGCCCACAAATAATTCGTCCCCAAACAGCCAATCAAAACAAATCCTAAAAACGCGAGCTGTCAAATTTACCTAGGCAGGTAGGTAGGATGGTGCAAGAGAAGTTACCGCCGTAGGTAGTTTTACTAGGTAGGTATTTTGCCGATTCTACCTAGCTAGGTATTTTGGTGCAAGAGGCCTCTGTTAGGAGAATTCGTTCCCGTTAACTTGAAATCTAGGCTTTTTCTTGCTAACGTCATACACCTCTGGTCATATCTGGTAAAGACCTTGGCGATCTGGTAAAACCATCGAAATTGCTCTCTAGCGCTGTCAATTTATATTTTTGAGACGAATGTGGATTATGTGGTTTTAGCATATAAGGAGCAAAACTGCTATCTCAACTCCATTCCCTATGTTAGGCATGAACATGTCCCGTTAATAACATCCATGTTTTTTATGCTAGAACTACAATATTTAGGAGCAACCTTCTTGAAGATCTAATAAGCATATGTTTCAAAGAAGAACTACCTTTTTCAGGATTTGTGCTCTGTGGTGAGCTTGCAATTTGCCTTATTGCCACTCGAATAACTAATGAATACTTTTGAGGATAGGTCAAAATTTATGACGACAGTCGACATGAGTTGGGTAAGACATTCAAATGGTGTGTACCTTCATAGTGAATTGCTTTAAAAACAATTTTTATTCAAACATTTATGCCCTGCCCATTTAAGCATATCATGAAACAGCGTAAACCTCGCCCGGCAAGGCCCCATTTCATAACGTAACCCAAGCAGCGGGTTTGGTTTTTGGCAAATAACTTCGGAAAAAATGGCCGATGAACCACGATTTTGATATCGTCGTGTTCGCCTTGCTCAGCCGCGTCGAATGGTGTACTTTTTGTTCAGGCGAGGCCACCGTAAGGTGTTGACCCCTGGTCAAGGTCAGGTCAGAGGTCTTCAGGTCGCGAATTTGGTCGAACGAGGTCATATCGCATAGCATTCGATTTGGCAGGTCTTTCGGAGTCTATTGGTGACTTTGTTGACTCTAGCGCAATTTGATCGGGAGTTATTGACGAAAAACGCGTATGACCCTAGTGACGTCATAAATGACGTCATGCAAGGTCAACAATGCAAAAATGAAGCATCAGATCTTGCAAGGAGTGAATGAAATAACAATTCCATGTACTTGAGACGATTGTTTTATCATTCCTGCATGGCGCCAAAATAACAGTTTTCATATTTTCCCATTGACTTACAGGTGAAGTCACGTGACCAACCCGACCTTAGGTGATATTTAGGAAAAATCCGAGATATAAAGATTGTAAGACCTCTAGAGGACAGACAGAAGACATAAGACGTCCTGAAAGTTTCACCTCCCTATGAAAGTTACTCTGGCACTGAGAGCGTTGCAAAGTTGCGACATCCGAGGACCGTGCATGCTGCATAGGTTAATTTATGACGTCATAGGACAGTGACCTGACCTGACTTGAAAGTGCGGTTGGTGTCCCAAGCAAGGCCGTATATAGGTCCCAAGATCCAGCTTGCATCAAAGGTCAGGTATAAATATGTAAAAATGATCAATAACATGGCAGAAATGTAAGACTTTTAGTGTAAAATAGGCCAAATATGAGAATGAGCTTTCGCTTTACAGCATCATCATATTCATTATTTTATGACATTTAAAAATTCTAGCTACACACAAAGTCTATCACGCGCTCAATGTTAGGTGGGAATATCGCAATGCAGATACATACATTCTTGACACGGACAATTTCGAACATAAATCTTTTAGCACATATGTAGAAGTGTACAAAGGCAAACAATAGGTTAAAGAAACGAGAGGCACGAAAGATATCATTCACATCTAGATATCTGATAGGTAGAAGAGTACTGGGCCGACGAGGCTATCGCCGGGCTAGCCGGGCTTCCTCGTCGGCCCAGAGGAGTACTGGGCCGACGAGGCTATCGCCGGGCTAGCCGGGCTTCCTCGTCGGCCCAGTACTCTTCTACCTATCAGATATCTAGATGTGAATGATATCTTTCGTGCCTCTCGTTTCTTTAACCTATTGTTTGCCTTTGTACACTTCTACATATGTGCTGAAAGATTTATGTTCGAAATTGTCCGTGTCAAGAATGGATGTATCTGCATTGCGATATTCCCACCTAACATTGAGCGCGTGATAGACTTTGTGTGTAGCAAGAATTTTTCAAATGTCATAAAATAATGAATCTGATGATGCTGTAAAGCGAAAGCTCATTCTCATATTTGGCCTATTTTACAATAAAAGTCTTACATTTCTGCCATGTTATTGATTATTTTTACATATTTATATCTATTCATCATGGCAAAAAGCACCATCTCACATATTAAAAGGTCAGGTATGTCAACTCGCAGCTCTCTATCGCCGGGGTGTTTTGAGCTGTTGCGAAATAACCATTTAGGGCATTTACTCCCTATGCTCATGTGCCAACCCTTAGAAGAAAAAAGTTTCTGGATGCCGGGGCTGCAAGTGGCTGCAAATTTTCACTGGCTCCCCTAATAGATGGTGTCTTAGTCCAAGCGATACAGCATTATTTTCAGTTCTTCCTCGTAATACGTTTTTTTTTTTTTTGCTGGACATGGTAAATTCAGTGAACGTTATGTTCGGCGGAAGAAAAGACTATAAATTAATAGTTAACCTAATTATAAGACATTTTGAACTGATTTTGTCTACTTGCTTTTGATGACGGAATCGTCTAAACGTCTAAATTTCACTTTCCATGCAAAATGGATGTTCAACACCTAGCAATTTCATCGTTACGCAAAATATTCATAGAGCGTAAAAATCAACTGTGATTATCCCCCTTATGGAGTGCTACGGAACGCTGTCTTTAACGATACCTTCGTCTACGAAAAAAAATGTCTCCTGAGCCATGCAAATGCAATAAGCGTAATCTTTGATGAATTTACTGTCGACTTATATGCGTTGTTTTCCAATTTTCGGAAAAGTGTCTTAGGTTTAGCGAGGCTAGACCGGTGCGCGAGCCTAGACCGGTGTTTTATGTTTCGCGATCGCCTACCGTGCATGCAGCCAGGGTATATAGAACAACGGGTACACCAACGACGCAGAAAGCGCCCATTTTACCTGGATGATTTATATGGAAGGTGATATGTTTTTGAATATGGAAAAAATAGAGTATTCCATTCTGAAGAGAAAAGCCAAATTCATAAAGCAGTTATTTTTAAAATATATGTACCAGAAATAACATACTAACAATAGTTTAAAACGTAGTCTAAAGCTAGTTGAAAAGCGTATAGTTGATACTAAGATGGAAGGAATCAACGGAAGGCAGAAATGGCGCAGCTGTTTCATTCTTAAAATGTGTTCGCAAGCAGGATTTACATGATGCTAGCGACATCTAATAATGTAATCGGGGACGCTGATTGGCTGATCGAGTCCGTGAGCAGTATCGCTTATTTACGCTAGTACAGGGTTGAGGCAATGTGCGCATGCGCAGGAACTTGTGCTCTCATTGAGGGGCTTTTGGCAGCGCCCAATGGAGGGGCGTCGGGCAGCGCCCAATGCTTTTTGGACCTGTTATGGCCTCCGCATCGAAAAACGCTAGATAGAAAGGTTGTAGAGGAAGCTTGATGCTACCTTTTCCCACAATAATATTGGCACTTTATCCCTTGGCTTACGTGTGGGGCTCGCTTGAAAAAGGTCGATTTAATATTGTTCTCAGTGTAGTGCTCTGCCAGCCAGGGGCAGAGAAGACCGTGGATCAAACGGTAGCCGAGCGTGGGTTCGGATCCCACTTACTGCATGTGTTTTTTTATGTTTCCGTCGTGGGGTGAGCCAGGGTCGACAGGTTTTCGGAGTCTCCGGGAATTCCGACCGGAGTCACTGAAGTCCTCATCTCAGTCACTGGCCAGTGTCCCGTCCCGGCATACCCAGGGTATCGGCGGCCTCGGCTGGCCCGTCCCGGCATACACCCAGGCTATCGGCGGCCTCGGCTGGCCCGTCCCGGCATACACCCAGGGTATTGGCGGCCTCGGCTCCCTCGGCAGAATACAGACGGCGACAGCGCCGATCGGCCGGCGCAAAAAGGCGCCCCGTGCCGATGATAAAGGGTCGCCGGGGGCGCCGGTGCGCCAGTGTCCGGACGGCAGTGATGCAGGGCAAGATGCACCTCTGGTGGCTGGGGTGCGCGGTGGCGGCCCTCGGAGCCGTCTGTTCAGCGGCGGAGAGCACAAGCGGTGAGTCGAGCGGGCGCCGCTGCTGCGTAAACGGACAGCTCATGCAGAACTGTGATTGGTGACTGCAGTGGTGATTGCACAATGCACATGCAGTTACGTACGGGGTGGAAAGTAATTACACGAACACGATTTCCTTATAACGTCGTCCGTCACTGGAGATTTTGTATGATCCCGGGCTGTCATGGAACATGATTGGTCGTGGTTGCTGTCACCTCGTCTACCAAAACGATAAGATCTGACTTCGGCCCATGACCTTGAAGGTCACTTCTCACTTCACTTCTTTCAAAACACTTCTCGAGTTCGAATAGTGCAGACGCCAGTCGCCATACGCTGCACAAGAGCAAAATGGGCACAGGGGGTTACGGTTCTATGCTGCCACATAGGGAGGGCTCAGGAGACAGATGACGTCACGGGGTGTCAAAGTTTTGTCGATTTTTAAGACTTTGCTGTGCAGTAAATTATCTTTTTTAGGCTCTAAGGGAGCCTGAAGGTTAATATCAAACTGCCTTAGAGCATAAAATCCTCGGAAGATTAATATTGGCGAAAATTGGTAGACACCCGCTGACGTCATCTGTCAAGGTCACCGATGTAAACAACCGGTTAACCGTTCTACCTCCTATATATGGCCTTGAATGGGCAGTCAATTTGGAGTTGCCGAGGAAAGCGCTTGTGATGCTTTTGGCTGGACTGGTGCGGAAGAGATTTGTAACGGTCTCGGCACCAGCATTACTCAGCTATACGTTTGGTTGAAGCGTAATCACTCACACCACTATGACCCGAACGCATCCTATAATCCACCACATTCTAAACACGCAACATCAACTTGACTCGGAACAACAGCCTATCATTCTCTGGATCCCCGGGCACTGCGGCATTTCCGGCAACACGCAAGCGGACGCACACGCCAAGCGTGCACTCCAGCTAACACAGCTAATCCACATCCCACTCTCGGTCAACGACTTCAAACCTATTCTCTCAGCACAACTACACAAACACTACCAATCAATATGGAACAACACTCGAACCGCACTGCAAACCATTCAGCGACGCATAGAACACTGGCACACTGCTCGGGGACTTGCACCCCGACCTAACAACACTACTCATCCACTACATACACAACACTGGGCTGTTCAATGAATTGTAAATCTCTTCCCCTAGAGCCAAGGACAAAAAGAAACCCAAAAAGCCAAAGAAAGAAAAGAAAACTAAAAAGAAAAAATACATTCAAAACAATGATAATCAAAATAGAAGACCCCAGAATGGCAAAATGGCAAAAAAAAAATAGAAGGGGCAATCCGGCTACCCGGGAGGAGATACTTGGGCACCCCGGCCGACCTATCCCTCACCCCACCCTATAACGACAATTGAATGACCTATAACGACCTTGAATGACGAGCGGATTCAGGCCAGAGTTTGGACTTATAATCGAACATCGACTGACGCTCAAAAGGTCTTTGATTAAGTTAAGCGTTATCAGAAAAATCATTGTTATTACGGTTAGGTAGCCTGCGAACCCCGATTGAGAAAGAGCAGGGCTCGAAATATATCGTTTTTGTATTGTATTGTTGCCATTACATTTGACTCAAAGGACTGAGGATAAGGTCAAATGACTCGTACCGCAATAACGCCCAGAAGGGACAAACTCCATCCTTTTGAGGAGGCGTCCCGGTGGGTCGTCCTTCCAATCAATCAGACGCTTAACATAAAGAAGCAGTAGCGGCGGAACACCTTCAATTTACGGGGGGGGGGGGCACTGCCGACTTTTGGTCTCATTCTTTCCATGCAACGCCAGAGCTAATGTTAAAATGCCAAAATCAAGGGGGCACGGTGCCCCAGTGCCCCCCCCCCCACCCGCGTTCCGCCTCCTACCTAATACAGAAGGAGGATTATTCTTCTGGGTAAACGAGAGCTTGTTCTGTAAGAGGAAACTTTCATCGGTCAAGTAAGAATAGTTCAGAGCTACAGGATGAGTGAAGCTGTTTGTTTCCAGTAAATCAGAGATTAACCCTCGCACTTATCATGGGTCGAATTGACCCACCCATCAGAATTTTTTTTCGCACGTAACTCGCGTAAAAAGTGGCTGATCGTTACGATGCTATTAGCATTCCCGAAATAATCAATTTTACACATCCTCTGAAAACGTCATGACCCTAACCCCATGAAGCTTCATCCAGTGGCTTATTCCTTTAGACCATGTCACGCCGAAATAGCGATTCGGCGTATGTGTTAGCGCACATTATCTATGCATTTCCAGAATTTCTATGTCATATAACCATGCCAACATGTGAAATGATGGTTGTCCTATGCATTATGGTCGGTATCAAGATCACGTGAATATCAGGTCAAGGTCATTGACCTAATATTATTTTGGTTCACTTTGTCGAGTTAGGCATGCTATTAGGGTACTTTTTGGAGATAATCTAGGGGCATTCCATGTCAAATCAAACACCGAAATCCTTCATCCCCTTCGATTTTTCTGAAAATTTGTAGGCAGACTGGGCATGGTTCAAAACTGAGTTACGATATAATATTTTTGAAATTTGATAAAGTATCGCTGAGATATAGATCATCGAATATAGCCAAAAATGCCACACATCAATTTTTTAAATGTCTATAACTCTGGTTCCTTTTCTGGTATCAAAATGATATTAACAGGGTCTTGTAGGCAATTGATAGGGCTTTGATTTTTAATTATAAAATTAAATTAAAGTGACCTTGAAATGCATTTGACCTTCAATTAAAACATAAAAATTTAAATAGCAAAAAACACGTCACCTTCGATTCGGGTAATTTTTACATATTATGTCCGTAACAATGTTCCTAACCATCTGTGAAAAAAATTGGAGTGGGCCTTTCACAACTCTCGCGGCAAACGCCGTTTTCATGCATCAACATCACGCAACCGCGCGTGACCTTGAAAGACAGTCAAGACATGCTTGTGTACACTTTCTGAAATGAATGATTGCTGATTAGTGATATCCCAAACTCTGCGAGAATGGAAATACATAGTCATCGTAGTCAAGCATTCAAGTTCCATAGTAAAAGTGTCTCAGGCAAACGGTATTTTGCGGTGAATTTTGAGCCGTGTGGAAATGCATCATGAAGCCAAAAATTCAACGAAAACATTATCACGCAACGATATCTTCACGTCTTTTTATCTTCACTATACGAAAGAATATACATTTTTGAGTATGTATGAGGAATTTCTAGTTAATCCAATAATAAACATGGCAGTTAGAGACCTGCTAAGAGTAACATGTCGCCGGCTGAGGCGGGATGCGAGTTTCCTAAGTGTGGAACTATTCATGCCGTCGCCCGTTCGAGTGACGTCATCACTCGGCGCTGGCGGCTAGGTGCATGGATTGGCCGGTCCTTAAGTTGGCGAAGAGGCGGAGCCAGCTATCCTGCGTAAATATTTAGTCAGTCTTAATTTTAGCGAGTTCCCTAGTTAGAGAAAGAGTAACTCGCTCTACGTGAATATATAACCGGTGTTATTTCAGTTATCGTTCGTGCATTCGCCCACCTTGGAAGCATATCTCCTACGAGGTGCTTGTGTTTTGACAGTGGGGTTTGTGCACTGCGTTTCGCTTCAGCATTGAGCAAATGTCTTCAGCAGGTAGGTAGGTATTACGGCTGGTGATACTGCCTATCGGCGTTGAATGATGTTTGACACCAATAGGACAAAAATTAGCAGGTAGTGCGAATTCATTATCAGCAGATTTATTAGCGAGATTATTAGCAGATTTATTAGCGGACTTATTACTTATTTTATCAGCAGGTAGTGCGGATCTATAGTGCGGATAGTGAGTGACGCCATCTGGACCGATGCTGGAGATGGTAGCGCCACCTGCCGCCACTTAACTGCTCGCTACTTGTAACAGTGCCTGGCTGGTGCAGCTGTGTGTTGATTGTTTGAAGCGTAGTACCTTATGACGCATAATATAAGGTCACTTGGCAAAATTTGAGGAGCATGGACGAATTAATTTGTGAGACATTGACGCCTTAGTAATGCATAATTGTTCCCAACACAAGCTATGTATTAGATTTTAATGTAATTGCTCAACTTCCCATAATAACACCAGGGGCGCTAGTGCCGCGCGCCGCTGGCCTATAATCGTGCAGCGATTGGTCAGCCGACTGTGAGCCATGACGTCACAGCTTGTAACGTCATCTCGGCGAAGCTTGCGCCAATCATAGACCTTAGGTAGGTATGGGCAGTTCCACACTTAGGAAACTCGCAGGCGGGATCGGCCGACGCGGGAAACGCAGCAATCACAATTTTGTGTTTACACGTTCATATTTCAATTGTTTACAAACCGATTTTCAAAATTCTTACACCATAAGATTGCCTGTACATTTCTTAGTCTCCTCACAAAATTTGACGCGAATCGAACGTAATCAGCGGTAAGGAGCGCGATGTAAAGACGGAACCGTTCCGTTCCGTCCCGGCACAGTCTACAATTCAGGCGGCGGCTAGCGGTCGGCGCCGGCTGCCGAGACGCCGCGTCGCCGCGGCGACAGGATGTTCACTTTACACCGCTATTACTAGACCAGTTGTGAACCGATTTTCTTCTTGCTTGCACGATGAGATGTGCAATTCAATTTTGGACAGGTAGCCATAATTAATTTCGCATTAATACTATGAGATATTGGCGAAAAACAGGAGGGGTGGGGCGAAATTCACTCTTCCCCCTCCACTGCGCGTGCTAACATACGTTTACATATGTGCCATTTTCTTCAAAACTTATGAATGGCCCACTTTAATTTTTGCACAGGTTGTTAAGAATATGGTAGGCAATAAAATATATGAAAATTAGCCAAGTCGAAGGTGACGTGTTTTTTGCTATTTCAATTTTTGTGCTTAAAGGGACTATCCCACCTTTAACATGGGGTTTGAGTTGAGATAGCCAAGTTTGCGGCGAGGTTCAGAAACCACTTTCTATCTAGGTTGCTACCCCCGCGGCCTCTTGGTGTTGAAGAAATTCGTTCCCTTCATTTGAAAATGGGCCTTGTACAAGGCCCTATCTTCAACATGGAGCGACCGTTAGTGTGACGTCACCTCGTTAAGTCATTCTGATATAAATGGGTTTGTTCGTTGAAAAATCGCTTAAAACTTGGTCTGAACTTTGTTGTGGTGCCTACAGAGTAAAAAGAATCAGCTTTATAACAGTAATGTGGCCTGGGGAAGGAGGTAATTTTGGGCTGTGACGTCACATATTTGAAAGTTTGTGTTTGGAATATGGGAAGCCTAAGATGTTTAATGGAAAATAAATGCCAGAACCGTGTTCCTGGTCATCCAATCTATAAAGTCGGGCACAATTTAACTGGTTTTAACAACATTTTAGAAGGTGGGATAGTCCCTTTAAGAACAGAGTTAAGCAAATTTCAAGGTCATATATTTAAGTAGGTGCAATTCTAAACAAATGCTTAAGAAATTACCTAAACAGTAAGGTTTATTTCATTCAAATCAAACAAGTACAACCAAAGTTATGGTCGTTCAAAAATATAAAGATGCAACATTTTGTAAAAATTCGATGCCCTACATTTAGAAGACCTGTGATCAGAATGTGCAAAAAACATCAATGTAATGTTCGGGGCGACACAGGAACTCGCTCACAAATTTATAATGAAATCGCTGATGGTAAGGTGCAAAACAGCCGATTTTTGTTCGATTTGACGTGGAATGCCCCTCTAGCACAAATGATGTAATATCTAGTCAAATCTAGCACCCATTTCAATATTTGAAAAGTAGTTTTGGTGCTAAGGCAACATGTTACGAAGCTTTCCGTGCTCGCTGACCCCTACTTAGGCTAGCCGGTGGGACAGACCAGACCTGACCTGACCCGACCTACCACCAATGCTAAAACAGATTCAGATTCAGCGCAAAACTTTGAGATAGATGCCATTCAAGTATGATATTTGCTTTTTCGAGTATTTTTCCGTGTGGTGGGGCAATGTGCAGAAGCTAGAACTTAATATAAAAACATGGGTCAGGTGGCATACCATTTCTCTTTCTTTCTTTCTTTCTTTTTTTTCAGTTAAAAAAATTATCGTGTCAGGACTATGACGAAAAACAAGTGGCCTCAATCCGATGAGAAAACTGAACTGGATTCGGGGACACCCTTGGTTTAGAGGAGACACTAGGGCGATGGGCGAAGGACAGATTGTCCCCCCTTCCCCCACCAAAAGTCTGTGGCGGAGCCCTTAGGAATATACCAGGAAAATATCAAACAACAGCAGTTGAAAGTGTGCGCGCCTGCAGAGCCAATTTTGGAAAATGTGACAGAATGCGCCCCAGTCTCCCCTGCTACAGTTGTATGCCTAGGATTATTTACACAGACGTAAAATTAAAAGTAAAAAGACATTAGTCGAGCGGAAATCCCTGTGGGCCGCTGCGCCCTGCTCGCGGAGCGCTGACCGCGCTCTCCGTCTGCGGCAGAGGAGGACCTGCTGCGCCAGCAGCGGCTGATCGGCAACATCATCACGTCGACGACCACGGTGCTGACCATCACCACCGTGTCGACGGAGGTACCCGTCAGCTGCCTGGTCAACACATTGCCCACGGTGGCCTGCACGGGCCGCCGGCGGAGGCGCGCCGCCGCGCCGCGCCCGCCCGCGCTGCCCGACCACCACAGGTGGGAGTCCTTCCCCACTGACGACAGGACGACAAGTGGGGCCCCAGTCCCCGCCAACGACAGGTGGGGCCCCAGTCCCCGCCAACGACAGGTGGGGCCCCAGTCCCCGCCAACGACAGGTGGGAGCCCCAGTCCCCGCCAACTACAGGTGGGGCCCCAGTCCCCCCCCCCCAACGACAGGTGGGAGCCCCAGCCCCCCCCCCAACGACAGGTGGGAGCCCCAGTCCCCCCCCCCCAACGACAGGTGGGGCCCCAGTCCCCGCCAACGACAGGACTTTCATCGGGAGGCTGATCGGCGAGAGCTGAACGGCCGGCTGTGTTGGGTAGCTCGGCAACGTGTGTCTGAGGCGTCGGTCGTGTGTCCCAGTCCGGCTGACACCCGACTGCTGTGTTCCCAGTCCGTCTGACACCCGGCTGCTGTGTTCTCAGCACGGCTGACACCCGGCTGATGTGTTCCCAGCACGGCTGACACCCGGCTGCTGTGTTCCCAGTCCGTCTGACACCCGTCTGCTGTGTTCCCAGTCCGGCTGACACCCGGCTGCTGTGTTCCCAGTCCGGCTGACACCCGACTGCTGTGTTCTCAGCACGGCTGACACCCGGCTGCTGTGTTCCCAGTCCGGCTGACACCCGGCTGCTGTGTTCCCAGTCCGGCTGACACCCGGCTGCTGTGTTCTCAGCACGGCTGACACCCGGCTGCTGTGTTCTCAGCACGGCTGACACCCGGCTGCTGTGTTCTCAGCACGGCTGACACCCGGCTGCTGTGTTCCCAGTCCGGCTGACACCTGTCTGCTGTGTCCCCAGTCCGGCTGACACCCGGCTGCTGTGTTCCCAGTCCGGCTGATACCCGACTGCTGTGTTCCCAGTCCGGCTGACACCCGGCTGCTGTGTTCCCAGTCCGACTGACACCCGTCTGCTGTGTCCCCAGTCCGGCTGACACCCGACTGCTGTGTTCCCAGTCCGACTGACACCCGTCTGCTGTGTCCCCAGTCCGGGTGACACCCGGCTGCTGTGTTCCCAGTCCGGCTGACACCCGGCTGCTGTGTTCCCAGTCCGGCTGACACCCGTCTGCTGTGTCCCCAGTCCGGGTGACACCCGGCTGCTAGGTTCCCAGTCCGGCTGACACCCGGCTGCTGTGTTCCCAGTCCGGCTGACACCCGGCTGCTGTGTTCTCAGTCCGGCTGACACCCGGCTGCTGTGTTCCCAGTCCGGCTGACACCCGACTGTTGTGTCCCCAGTCCGGCTGACACCCGACTGCTGTGTTCCCAGTCCGTCTGACACCCGGCTGCTGTGTCCCAGTCCGGCTGACACCCGGCTGCTGTGTTCCCAGCCCGGCTGACACCCGGCTGCTGTGTCCCCAGTCCGGCTGACACCCGACTGTTGTGTTCCCAGTCCGACTGACACCCGTCTGCTGTGTCCCCAGTCCGGGTGATACCCGGCTGCTGTGTTCCCAGTCCGGCTGACACCCGGCTGCTGTGTTCCCAGTCCGGCTGACACCCGTCTGCTGTGTCCCCAGTCCGGCTGACACCCGGCTGCTGTGTTCCCAGTCCGGCTGACACCCGGCTGCTGTGTTCCCAGTCCGGCTGACACCCGGCTGCTGTGTTCTCAGCACGGCTGACACCCGGCTGCTGTGTTCCCAGCCCGGCTGACACCCGGTTGTTGTGTCCCCAGTCCGGCTGACACCCGGCTGCTGTGTCCCAGTCCGGCTGACACCCGGTTGTTGTGTCCCCAGTCCGGCTGACACCCGGTTGTTGTGTCCCCAGTCCGACTGACACCCGTCTGCTGTGTCCCCAGTCCGGGTGACACCCGGCTGCTGTGTTCCCAGTCCGACTGACACCCGTCTGCTGTGTCCCCAGTCCGGGTGATACCCGGCTGCTGTGTTCCCAGTCCGGCTGACACCCGGCTGCTGTGTTCCCAGTCCGGCTGACACCCGTCTGCTGTGTCCCAGTCCGACTGACACCCGTCTGCTGTGTCCCAGCCCGGCTGACACCCGTCTGCTGTGTTCCCAGTCCGGCTGACACCCGACTGCTGTGTCCCAGTCCGGCTGACACCCGGCTGCTGTGTTCCCAGTCCGGCTGACACCCGTCTGCTGTGTTCCCAGTCCGGCTGACACCCGGCTGCTGTGTTCTCAGCACGGCTGACACCCGTCTGCTGTGTTCCCAGCACTGCTGACACCCGGCTGCTGTGTTCCCAGTCCGGCTGGCACCCGGCTGCTGTGTTCCCAGTCCGGCTGACACCCGGCTGCTGTGTTCCCAGTCTGGCTGACACCCGACTGCTGTGTCCCAGTCCGGCTGACACCCGGCTGCTGTGTTCCCAGTCCGGCTGACACCCGGCTGCTGTGTTCCCAGTCCGGCTGACACCCGGCTGCTGTGTTCCCAGTCCGGCTGACACCCGGCTGCTGTGTTCTCAGCACGGCTGACATCCGGCTGCTGTGTTCCCAGCCCGGCTGACACCCGGCTGCTGTGTTCCCAGTCCGGCTGACACCCGACTGCTGTGTTCCCAGTCCGGCTGACACCCGGCTGCACGGCTCGCTGAGCGAGGAGGCCGAGCAGCACGAGCTGGCGGCCGCCGCGCCGCCGCTGGCAGACGCCGCCGCCGCCGCCGAGCAGAAGGCCAGGTCAGTGTCGGTCAGCAGACTGAGGCTCAGTTCATATAGAAAAGCCAGTCGGCAAGTGTCACTATTGTAAAGTGCCACTTTTCAAAGGGACACTTTTGGTAACATTGGTGCCGGTGTGTAAGGGTGGCTGTATGAACCCATCTGTCGGGTCCCCCTTTCCAACAAGTGTCCCTTAGTAGCAAAGGGGTTCTATATGAACTGGGCCCTGCTCAGTCGGTATATCGGTCAGCAGGTCAGCTGTATATCGGTCAGCAGGTCCGCTCAGTGTCCGCTGCCAGCGGCGCGACGTTCCTCTCCGGTGGCCGCGGTAGGGATGGACGCGCCATTGTTGCAGCTCTGGATGAGTTTATGCCACTTCGTGCCGGTTAAGAGGTAACCATTCGAAATGCCAAAGGCTGTAGGTCCGAAATACAAAAATACCTTATCATGCGAAAAATGAAGGAGAGGGCCGAGGGCCTTGGAAGCCAAAAAGTTGACTGTCCGCTGCTCTTTATATGACGTAACTGCTGCTAGACTCTACATAGTTCGAACTGTTATAGTTCTTTGGCACGCTAAAAACCATCAGTTTAGAGGAAACATAAAACCATCAGTTTGGAAAATACAACCAGGGTGTTGTTTAGGCGGATAATAATAAAAAACAATCAATAATAATCAATAATCAATACCGACCACGCAAATACATTACAAATTTGCCTTCATGGTAACGCTATCAGTACTGTGCTATGTATTGTATTTACTGTATTGACTATTAACCCGCGCCCCGCTGAGGGACAGAATCTCCCCCCCCCCTCCCGTTTTTCGCCAATAACCTCTAAACGCGTTTCGCCAGCGACATCAAACTTTCCGTACCTTATCATACATCTATATAACACGTCCCCTGAAAATTTGAGCGAAATCTGTCGAAAATTTGTTGGGAAAATGACGTTTAAGTGACGTCATGTCACGCCATTTTCGCCTCGAAAACGGCAAAACTTCAAACGTCGCTAACATCTTCATTTTTAAAGGAGTCAAGATGTCTCAATGAAGGTATACGTAATTCTACTTTGTCTATCAAATGGCCATCTCGGTTTTTTGAAATGTTTTGATTTTGGCCCATTTTTTTCTAAAAAAAAACTGACATTTTTTGGAAAATAATAATAAAATCCAAAATTTTGAGTGTGTCAAAAAATGCAGAATATATGTCAGAGAAGTGGTCTATGTGCACCGATATAACAATTTTTAGAAGAATCGGTTAAAAATGTGAAATTTATTCAAACTTTTATGACGTCACGACACATACATTTTTTTATTTTGAAGTTCTAGACGTCGTACGGAAACAAAAAATGGCAACATTCGATTCGCCGTGGAAAACTGCATTAGATAGACACCTTTTTAGGTCTTAACAACCAACTTATAAATTTGACCTCATTTGACCTGACCTTGACCTGGCCTCGACCTAAAATTCATCCAGATGTGGTGAATACCACTTATTGAGTGTGCCTATTGAATCCTATAAATAAAATGACCCATAAAACATGTGTCACACATGCCCTTTTCTATATTTCGTTTTTGGTGACCTGACCTGACCTTGACCTTGACCTTTGCATGATATTGTATGCAACGAATATTGTCTTGGTAGCCTAAGAACACGTTTTGGGCAATCAGTCTCAGTCCATTCTTCGGCAAACGATGCAAGGCCGATACTGTAGAAACTTGCATTTTGTACCCTTGACTTGGCCTTGACCTGACCTCTGACCTACTTAAGCAAAAAAAAATCAGCTCTTAAGATCCGCCTTGTTGAGAGATTTCGATTGCCGTTTTCCCCGTCCTTATACGACCATCGCGTCGGTTCGGAAGTTAGACAGGGGGGGTGGGGAGAATCTGCCCCCCCCCCCCCCCCCCAGCAGGGCGCGTATGGCTGAATAGCCCAGCGGGGCACGAGTTAAAACATCACAGTAAATGTGTTATATTGACAGTTGAAGCACTATTAACGGTAAAATGGCTATTGTAAATGTTGCGTTTGAGTTAAAAGGAAGAACGAGTTAAAATGAAATCGAATCCCAGCGCTCAGCGGCCCAGTTACTGATACCAAAGTATTCATTTATCCCTGAAAATGCAGATGCTATGGTAAGTACCGTTACGTCGTACACTGTAAAAAAGGTTTACTAATTTCCTAGTTATCCGGACACTTTTCACTAATAAAGTGCGAGTAGACAGTGAACATTTTTATGTTTTATTTTACATTACATTTTTACATTTTTTTACAGTGTAGCATAAAGATCGATCGTTTGCACTTGGTCCGTTGGTCAATGGATGCTCCAAATGACCACGATCCTCGCTCCTCAGCACCCTGTTGTCAATGGATGCTCCAAATGACCACGATCCTCGCTCCTGCACCCTGTTCTCTGCTCACTTGATTCGTGCATTGTAAAAAGATCAAATTCTTCTTCGATTGGCTGGTAGCCTCTCGTGAACCATGGGAGAGCTCGCTGGAGGGCTCTGAACTGGAATGTGAATGGCCTGGGGTACGGACATTTAGCAGTTTTCCATCCAGGTTCCACATTCATTCATTGTTTTATCCGTGCACATAGATATCAGACTGAACTTTCAGTACAAGCTGGTAGTTATCAATAAAAGCTAGTAGTTGTAATTATACAACTAAGGTCTAAGCATATAAGTAGTTACATTCTTCTCTTGGAAGGATTTCTTGTCTAGAAATGCGAGGAAAGGTTCAGTGGTCAGCTTTGTATGGATTGACCGAATGAAAAAAAAAAACATTTTGAAAAGGCCTTTTATCCCGCTGATCCTCTTTAGAGAGCGTAGTGCTGCAGTGCGTATAAATTTCCAATCTCATCCGGGTGGATGAGACCATTGGACAGACGACACGACCGGAGCAGTCTGTTCGCGGCTGCACCACCTGGAATGGGCTAATGTAATCAGCCCGGCCGGGTCGTCCCCGCTGTCGCTGCCTGGCGCCGATCCCCGGAGCGTTCATTAAGGTGCAGACCGACAATATCAGCCGGAACTGATGCTAATTATTACAAAAGCCAATTATCTTGTCAATTATCTATCTACAATTATCTTGTGCCAACAAGCCTGCTACCGTTAGATGAGCCGAAACAGCACACTCCTTTGGATTGAAAAACATGCACAATGTGTTTCTAGCATGGCAGTTAATTGAGTTTTATTCACGGTCGATGGCAACACAAGTCAAATTCCTAAAACCAGACGTTTCGGCCACAGGGTGCCTTCGTCAGTGGAGTGGACACTAGTGATTAATTAAATTAAAAACACATAGTATCAAAAACAATCGGTATAAATCGTTCGAAGTCGACACATCGGGCACATATTTCGAAATGCATTCTTTGGTTCAACATTAAAAACCTAAATTGAGAACGGCATTCATCACGCTATTGTTCTTGTCGCGTTCTTTTGATATGCTGAAAAATTAAATTATATAATGAATGTACCTACAGGTCACAATATAAATGTCGGAACGTTTAATTCGCTCGCCTTTTCTCAGAGTCTTTCAAAGTTCGCCAATCACCTTTCGTTTAGAAATCGTTTACGTTTTGTTTCCTAAGTGCCATCATTGCAGCCGCTTTTGCCCAGGTAAAGAATCCAGGTTTTTCGTTCACTGTATCTTGGAAACAGATATGAGCTGCTTCCAGAGCTTTTCTCACCGATTTTGACATGCCCTTTTCAATGACATGAGCACTGTTCCAGTTTGGTAAATTTTGACATTTTTCGATATGAAGGACGAGTGCGTTCGATCTATTGTGGTTCCGGACATCGCGTTTGTGTTCTTTCAGTCGTGTGTCGAGTCCTCTTCCAGTTTCTCCTATGTACGATTTGTTGCATGGGCCCGAGCAAGGAATTTTGTATACCACACTGTTACTATCTTTCTTTTCAGGCTTCGGCTGAGTCAGATTTTCCACTTTTCTTCCGGAAACTATCGTTACATTCGATCCATTTGATCGAAGTTGTCATGAAATCGAGTCGGCATGTGTTGAGTTTGGTATCGATATATATCGGCCACATTTCTTCTCTTCTTGTCTTCGTTTTCGTTTCTCTTCGGCGCTTCTCCTTCTGATTTCTTCCGCTTTCTGTTTCATTCTTAGTAGGAACCCTTTTGGATAGTGAAGCCGGTCGAACGTATCGAAAATGTGCTTCAACTGCTTCAGTTCGTCTTCTAAGAAGTCTTCGCTACATATTCTAAATGCTCGTAAGAAAAATCCGATAACGATCCCACTTTTCACTCGTTCGTTGTGAGCTGATAAAAAATGGACATAATCTTCTTTGTTTGTAACCTTACGATAAAGCGTGAATTTTGCTTTCTGTCCACATCTCATGATAAGGGTGTCTAAGAATGATATTTTTTGCTCGTTTTCTCTTTCGATCGTAAATTGGATCTTTTTGTCGACTTCGTTGAGGACTCGGGAGTTTTTCGTCTAGGTCGACATCTTCGGGGACCACCACCAGAACGTCATCAACGTACCGGAGCCAGGTACAGTCTGCCCCCATGATGTTCTTGAATTTTTCTTCCTCGAGTAGTTCCATATAAAAACAAGCAGCCACGGGGCTCAGTGGGGACCCCATTGCGAGTCCGTTGTGTTGTTCATATTCTTGTCCATTGAAAGTGGAGATGTTGAATTTCATGCACAGCGAAATTAATTCCAAGTAGTGAGTTCTCGGCAGTGGAAGTGATTGTTCGTCGATTATGCTAACCACCCTCGCTATCGCATCTAAAGCCCCATCTACCGGCACATTGGTAGATGGGGCTTTAGATGCGATAGCGAGGGTGGTTAGCATAATCGACGAACAATCACTTCCACTGCCGAGAACTCACTACTTGGAATTAATTTCGCTGTGCATGAAATTCAACATCTTCACTTTCAATGGACAAGAATATGTACAACACAACGGACTCGCAATGGGGTCCCCACTGAGCCCCGTGGCTGCTTGTTTTTATATGGAACTTCTCGAGGAAGAAAAATTCAAGAACATCATGGGGGCAGACTGTACCTGGCTCCGGTACGTTGATGACGTTCTGGTGGTGGTCCCCGAAGATGTCGACCTAGACGAAAAACTCCGAGTCCTCAACGAAGTCGACAAAAAGATCCAATTTACGATCGAAAGAGAAAACGAACAAAAAATATCATTCTTAGACACCCTTATCATGAGATGTGGACAGAAAGCAAAATTCACGCTTTATCGTAAGGTTACAAACAAAGAAGATTATGTCCATTTTTGATCAGCTCACAACGAACGAGTGAAAAGTGGGATCGTTATCGGATTTTTCTTACGAGCATTTAGAATATGTAGCGAAGACTTCTTAGAAGACGAACTGAAGCACATTTTCGATACGTTCGACCGGCTTCACTATCCAAAAGGGTTCCTACTAAGAATGAAACAGAAAGCGGAAGAAATCAGAAGGAGAAGCGCCGAAGATAAACGAAAACGAAGACAAGAAGAGAAGAAACGTGGCCGATATATATCGATACCAAACTCAACACATGCCGACTCGATTTCACGACAACTTCGATCAAATGGATCGAATGTAACGATAGTTTCCGGAAGAAAAGTGGAAAATCTGACTCAGCCGAAGCCTGAAAAGAAAGATAGTAACAGTGTGGTATACAAAATTCCTTGCTCGGGCCCATGCAACAAATCACACATAGGAGAAACTGGAAGAGGACTCGACACACGACTGAAAGAACACAAACGCGATGTCCGGAACCACAATAGATCGAACGCACTCGTCCTTCATATCGAAAAATGTCAAAATTTACCAAACTGGAACAGTGCTCATGTCATTGAAAAAGGCATGTCAAAATCGGTGAGAGAAGCTCTGGAAGCAGCTCATATCTGTTTCCAAGATACAGTGAACGAAAAACCTGGATTCTTTACCTGGGCAAAAGCGGCTGCAATGATGGCACTAGGAAACAAAACGTAAACGATTTCTAAACGAAAGGTGATTGGCGAACTTTGAAAGACTTTGAGAAAAGGCGAGCGAATTAAACGTTCCGACATTTACATTGTGACCTGTAGGTACATTCATTATATAATTTAATTTTTCAGCATATCAAAAGAACGCGACAAGAACAATAGCGTGATGAATGCCGTTCTCAATTTAGGTTTTTAATGTTGAACCAAAGAATGCATTTCGAAACCTGTGCCCGATGTGTCGACTTCGAACGATTTATACCGATTGTTTTTGATACTATGTGTTTTTAATTTAATTAATCACTAGTGTCCACTGACGAAGGCACCCTGTGTGGCCGAAACGTCTGCTTTTAGGAATTTGACTTGTGTTGCCATCGATCGTGAATAAAACTCAATCATGTCTGATCATTTACAAATGGCAGTTAATATATCTGTCCAAATCGAGCGTTTCCCTTTCCTGAATCGGCTTCGGTAACGTAACCCTGGACGCTGATCAGACATGGGTACCACGTCGCCTGCGGGGTCTCGTCTGGAAGAAGTTCGTGACAGCATTTAAGGTTTGATTCTTTGGAAGTATTGGTCACACACGTCAGGCGTTGGGATCGTCCTTTGTCATTCACTAATATCTCGCCATTCACTTGAATGACGTCAGGCTTATAATTTATCTTTGTCCTTCATGATAGTATGATTTACCTATATGTTGGAGATGAGGGAAACGCATTTGTGACAATCCGCCTTCTGTTCTGCTATTGAGCCGTTCAGCACGAACAGAGTCGGGTTTTTCAGGCGCTCCCATGTCTGCAGGGCCGACCCCTCTGACAGTGCATGCGCCGCTCGGGCCGACCCCCCCCCCTGACAGTGCGCCGCTCGGGCCGACCGACCCCCCTGACAGTCCGCCGCTCGGGCCGACCCTCTGACAGTGGACCCCTCTGACAGTGGACCCCCCTGACAGTGGACCCCCCTGACAGTGGACCCCCCTGACAGTGGACGCCCCTGACAGTGGACCCCCTGACAGTGCGCCGCTCGGGCCGACCCCTCTGACAGTGCGCCGACCCCTCTGACAGTGCGCCGCTCGAGCCGACCCCTCTGACAGTGCGCCGACCCCTCTGACAGTGGACCCCTCTGACAGTGCGCCGCTCGGCTCGTTGCAGGATCTTCCTCTTCGCCACGCGCTTCGTCACCGTGGACAACGTGGTGACGTGGTACACGACGAGCACCAACGAGTCGACCACGGTCTCGTTTTCGCTGGCCTGCACGGCCGCCGGACAGAACCTGCTGACGCGCCGCTGCGTCAGCCCCTAGAGCCGCCGCCGCCGCCGGCTGTAGGTGGCAGCACCGCCGACTGTGCGCTGTAGGTGGCACTACCAGTCGTCAAGGCTGAAGTAACTTCCCGCTATATGACCCCATCGAAATTACTGGGGCTGCTCGGGAGACTGAAAGCTGCCTTGTAAGCATAGCTTGATATTACGTGTCTCCTCGTATTTGTTCATATCTCCCAGAAAACATGTAGCTGAGGGTTGCACCTCGTTATATTCGTTCGGTTACTGCGTTGTGTTTTAAATGAGTTATTTATCGTGTGATAAGCAGAAATCTTAGCGCATAAACATAAGAAGCATACATAGACCACTGCATAAACGGAGAGGTCCATTTTATGACATGTTTCTGCCTTTTGTGATCCATCCTCTATGTCCAGAGGACTGGTCACCTCACCTGCACCCCTGTCCACAGGACTGGTCCACCTGCACCCCTGTCCAGTGGACTGGTCGCCTGCACCCCTGTCCACAGGACTGGTCACCTGCACCCCTGTCCTTTCCACAGGACTGGTCACCTGTACCCCTGTCCACAGGACTGGTCACCTGCACCCCTGTCCACAGGACTGGTCACCTGTACCCCTGTCCACAGGACTGGTCACCTGCACCCCTGTCCACAGGACTGGTCCACCTGCACCCCTGTCCACAGGACTGGTCCACCTGCACCCCTGTCCTGTCCAGTGGACTGGTCCATCCGGGTGACGGCGGGAGCCGGGAGCGGCTGGGTCCCACCGGGACAGGAGCGGCGGGGCTGGCTGTCCCACCGGTCCCACGTCAGAGGACCGCTCACCGCCACACACCGGTCCGCGGGGGACCTGGCACGCGTAGCGTCCTATCCCTCAGCCGGACTCCTGAGCCCACCCGACTCGAACAGACGACTCGCCTGCTGTTGACTATTATGTAGGATCCTGCGCTCCTTCATGTGCTTGTTATTGTTTTGTTGTATGCATTCTAGACCATTGTTATGTAACAATAAATGATTGAGCGATGGTGTGTTTTTCTTCAATTTTTGGAGATGCGAAAGAGTAATGAAAAAATAACTACTTCATTACACGAACGGCAGACAAGTAGAATATGACGCGGCGCGGGGCTGGACAGTGGACACTGGACACTGGACAGTGGACCCGCCGTATGGCTCAGACTCGCCAGCGGGCTGGTGAGTCTACTGGGCCCTGTTTCACGTGTCTGCTATCCACACGTGTCAAATTGGGTTTCCATGGAAACATCATGAAACCATGGCGTCGTCAAACTGTGTGATGTCATCAAATATTGCTGCTAACATCTTCACGGCCGTGCGACCAAATCAAACGCATTCAACGACACAGCAACTCTGTTCCAAACGTAGCTATGAAAAAGCTCACGGATTACACGAAACGTCATTCTCATTACTGTGGCGTCACCACATTACGTCAGCTCGCGCAATTTGATAGCAGCGTGCTGCTATCACCGGTGAAACAGGGCCCTAGATTTGCAGTGCACCCTATTTCTAATTTTGCCTTCACCTGTGTTACTCTAGGCTGTATTTGGTAGACAGTTTTATTTTCATTGATATCCGATGGATGGTTTATCGGCTGTGTCTGCGGGTGCGGCCCGGCGCTCGGGACAGGACAGTTCGGGACGGGACAGTTCGGTACGGGAGAGTTCGGGACGCGGGACAGTTCGGTACGGGACAGTTCGGGACGGGACAGTTCGGTACTGTCGGGACAGTTCGGTACGGGACAGTTCGGGACAGTTCGGCACGGGACAGTTCGGTACTGTCGGGACAGTTCGGGACGGGACACGCGCGGCGCCAGCTACGAGCTCTGCCACGCTCCAGCGGCGCGCCGGCCGCAGTTGGCTAGCCGCGCTCGGACCACCCCTTCAGCTGGTGGCGTCCGCGGCAGCCGGCTCGTGGCTCTGTGGTGTGACCCTCCCGCTCTGCGCCGCTGGACGCGCCCCTGCGCTGACCTCGCCGGCCAACTGACCGCGGCCCGGGCCAGCTGGGTCAGTGGCTGGCGCGCCGCGGCCCGGCGCGGTACACCGGTCACGGCGAGGTCTGCACTCGTCTGGTCGTCTCGTCCATTTTTCGTCGCTGTCATGTAAGTCTATCTTCTTTTTTCTTTTCTTTTTGTCACCCGGCTAGCGTGAGGCTGTAGCCGGGGAGGAAGAGTTACTATCTGGCAATTGGCCAGGTCTTTCGTTTTACGTTACGTTTAAATTCGGCTATTATAACTAGTTCCTGCCCAAACACTAAATATTATATAGTGTGCAGACGTGCAGTTGTATGTAGTAGACAGGAAAAGTCCTAACTAATCTATCTTCACTGGCATAGGCGGCGGAACGGGGGGGGGGGGGGCACCGTGTCCCCCATATTTTAACATTTATTTATTTATTTATTTCACATCGTGGGGCAATTCCATCGCATGCAGTGGCTAATCCATGCCTCGAGTGGTATTGCATGTGGTGCTTTTGATAGCCTGCCCGTCGATCAGATTACGACGGTTCAGAGGGCTGAGACTGGTTTTATTTAAAGGGACCCTCCAACCTTCAAAAAAGTTTATGAGTTGTCATAAAAGTGATGTCGCTAGGTTCAGAAAGAGCAAAAACGAATAATATCTACCAAATTTTATCGAAAAAAAATCACCGGTTTTCAAAATATTAGACTTTTACTTTTGTTTACTTTTTGGGATCTCCGCTGTTCCTAGCGACTTTATTTGAAAGTGCGGCATTTGTTGCGCGCAAAGCAGCATATTCCACCGCGTGCTACCAAACGTTTAAGTAAAAGATTTAAAAATCGTTAGATCTCCGCTAACGTCACAAATTCTAAGGGGGCATACCAATGCATTAGCCCATAGGCGCGGGAGCCGGGGGGGCAGTGGGGGCAGCTTGCCCCCCAACTCTGGGGCCGTGGGGGCGTTGAGACGGAATACCACACTTTTTTTGCAAATGTTTTCTTTTTTTGTTGAAAAAGCCGAGGGGTGAAAAATAAGTGGCCTAAAACCGGTGAGAAAACTAGATTTGGGGGTACCCTAGGTTAATCTCTAATGGTGTGCCCCCCCCCCCCCCAGTCGGAAAGTAGTTCCCGCGCCCCTGCATTAGCCCCTTAGAATCCGAAAACTGCAAGTTTGAAATTCCATATCTCCGAATTAAAGCATTTTTCGATGTTGTGAGTGCCCAAACCGGTATTTTCAGGCCATGGCCACCAATTTGGCTATCTCAACTTATAACTAATGTTAAGGTGGGATGGTCACTTTAAGATTGGGTTCGCTATTTGATTTATTTTCATATTAAAACACTAAAGCATTGCGGAAAAGGCGAGCACGTGCTCCGTTACGAGACAGAGACTGGGCCCGATTTTGAGGTATCAAGTCAGCCGGTGACCGCTCAGGTCAGATCAACCGTTCCAAGGAAGGGCTTTGATTTTTTGGTAAATATAATTCAATCAGTGATCGCAGAGTCACGAGTGTGTCATTCACGTAAGCATTTCACGTTAGATCGAACATCATAAGACGGCATCCATGTCGGTTTTCTCATTAGCTGTAGGCAGACTGGGTATCGTTCGAAACTAACTAACGCAAAGTATCTTAAAAATTTGATTTGGTATCGCTACGATTAAGGCTATTACACAGGTTACACACGTTATACAGATAAAGCCAAAATTCGAATCGCCGATTTTGTAAATGACAATAACTCTGGGTCTGGCGAACCCAGGGAGCGTCGAAGTCTAGTTCCTACCAACCTGGCACTCCCATGCCTACGTCACCACGAGGACGCCCGAGGGCATTTACATGTTGAAGATAGGGAAAGTTGCCATAGTTTAGAGCCGCCTGAAGGGCAGCCTTGAGATAGATGATAATGTAAATGTGTGCTAATATGATCATCAACATGTTATTTATCCAAATCCAGGGCCAATTAATCGATAACTTTTAACGTTTTCCAGTGGTGATGCGCTAACTTGCGCGGTTCTTGGAGCCAATAAATGTGTTTCATAGTGCGATTCAGCCGCATTGTCGACTTTAATGCCATAAACCGCCACGGAACATACGATTTGTAGCTCCCTGGCGTGATAGCTGGCGGTATGGCTCCGGAGTCGGAGTCATGAAGTCGGTCAGAGTTGACAGTTCTGACCTGAGTCGTCGAGTCGGAGTCAGAGTATTTTGAAAGCTGGAGTCTCGAGTCAGTCACCGAAATTATATCCCTCCGCAGACCTATACCAGGGTTCTGTAGTCAGAGTTGTAGTCGGTAGGAGTCGACAGTTCTGAGCAGAGTCAGAGTCAGAGTCGTTGAAAGCCAGAGTCGGAGTCGGAGTCACCAAAAATCCATTGCTTCCGTAGACCTGCTAGGTCTGTGGAATTGGAGTCAGTCAGATTCGACATTTAAAATCGAAGTCAGAGTTGATTTTCGAAAGTCTGAGCCAGAGTCGGAGTCATCCAGAAATCCATGGACGATCCGCAGTACCTGTACCATGCAGTAAGGGTGCTGCCTCGATGCCCTGCTATGAATTGAATGAATAGAAGGCAACTCATTAGGATACCCACTGTCCTATTATTCATCCCCTGCCACTAGGACTTACTTTCAGTAGAAAAAGACGCATTATTTGTTTTAGTTTTATATTTACTGACACATATTTTTTTGCAGTGAAGAATCAGATACAAAACACAATGATAGCGCCTCGCTGGTGCCAATCATTGCTAGATGGATGTTGAAATGTGTTGCCATTGAAGGATCTGATTTTCCTGGCGGCTCTCGTTTTCAACTACTGGTCTTCTAAGATCTCTTGATTGCTCACCGTCTGGCGTTTATCCAAGGTTTTCTGGAAGTTATTAAAACGTTACCACGGCTGCTCTTGATTGCATGGCGTTTGCTGGTTCTGGGTTTAATTGGTGGTTCTTGCGTCTGATCCTCTGTTGCTTCATGTTCCATCACATCACATTAAATTTCTAATGGAACGACACTTCTACCTTTTATTTCCTATCAGTCGACTTGCATTTACCCCTGTGGCCTGCTCGCCCTTTTATTTCCACGCTACAATCTACCAATTAATTATTGAAAAAGTCTCGGATAAAAAAGCAAGAAAAGTATGTCAAGTCAAATAATTGAGACGGTCCAAGAAAACCAGAAAAAGCCCGTCCATCTCACTTCCCTCACTTCATAACAAAAACCAGGCAGCAAAACATGCGAAAGAGTCCTGAGCAAAATCTTGCTTAGCAACGCCCTAGCAACGTACTTGTCTGAAGTGCGCAATATGTGTCACATCTGGAAAATTTAGTAGCTACTTGATTATTTAACTAGAGTTGGACTATATAAGCAGTGGCGCGGGGGGGGTGAAAGGGGTGAGATCTCACCCCCGTCTCTTATCCTAGGGGCCCACCGTCGATTCGAACTGTAACGTTATGCAGCCTGACAATTCTTTATCATAATGTCAAGGTCCGTCATAGGACTGAAAAACAGCTTTCAGGCGTGATAGCCCCCCCCCCCTTTAGGATTTATAGTCCCATTTTATGATTTAGGAGGGTACATTCAAGACCCGATTGAATTAATCCAAGGCCTAGGAGGGCCCGTTCCATGGCATGAGAGGGCCATTTCAGGCCTGAAGGGACCATTTGAAGCTTGAGAGGGCCCATTTGAATGAGTATTATTGAGTATGAGTATTTCAGGCCCTAGAGGGCCTGTTTAAGGCCTGAGAGGGGCCCATTTCAGGCCTAAGAGGACCCATTTGATGCCTGTGAGGGCCCATTTCAGGCCTGAAGGGGTCCATTTCAGGCACCATTTCAGACCTGAGAGGGCCCAGTTACGGTATGAGGGGGCCCTTTTTCGACATTTCCAGGCTGAGGGGGCCCATTTCAGGCCTGGGCCCATTTCCAGGCCCTAGAGAACCTATTTGAGGCCTGAGAGGGGCCTATTTCAGGTCTGAGAGGGCTAATGTCAGGCCTGAGAGGGCCCATTTTAGGCCCTAGAGGACCTATTTGAGGCCTGAGAGGGGCCATTTCAGGCCTGAGAGGGCCCATTTGATGCTTTGAGGGCCCATTTTAGGCCTAAAGGGGTCCATTTCAGGCCCTAGAGGGCCTGTTTGAGGTTAGAGAGGGCCCGTTTGAGGCCAGAGAGGGCCCGTTTGAGGGCTGAGAGGGGCCCATTTCAGGCATAAGAAGCACCATTTCAGACCTGAGAGGGCCCAGTTACGGTATGAGTGGCCCTTTTTCGGGCTGAGGGGGCCATTTCAGGTCTGAGAGGGCTAATGTCAGGCCTGAGAGGGCCCATTTCAGGCCCTAGAGGACCTAGTTGAGGCCTGAGAGGGGCCCATTTCAGGTCTGATTCTTTGTTTGTTGGGGGTTAAGGGCGCGCCGACTACGAGGTCATTTTGCGCCCATTTCAGGTCTGAGAGGGCTAAGGTCAGGCCTGAGAGGGCCCATTTCAGGCACTAGAGGACCTATTTGAGGCCCGAGAGGGTCTACTTCAGGCCTGAGAAGGGCCCAGTTCAGGCCTGAGCTGAGAAGACATCCCAGGAATGAAAGGATCATCCTATGTGTGGGAGGGTCCGTACTCCGTGCCTGGTCTGGGTCTGAGAGGGCCTACCCCAATCCTGATTGAGCCGATATCATGTTTGATATAGGTCAACTCACCACATTTATATTGATGGCCCAGTTCATGCCTAATGGGCCCATCTCAAGACTCTGAGATTTTATGCTTCAGGAAGCTTACCCCAAGCGTGAGGGGGCTTATAGAGGTTTTTGAGGCTCATGGAGGTCAGAAGCGGCGGAACACGTTCAATTAACCCTCGCCCTGGCAGGGCATTTTTCATAACACGGCCTGGCAGGGAGGGGGGTCGATGCGACCCCCCCTCGCGATTGGCTCCTATGGCACCTAGAAACACCAAATTTGGTAGGTAGGTGGGTCCCCTGGAGTTCTCGCCCCTGTGCAAATTTGGTTGCTCTAGGTCAATATTTAGGGGGTTTTGGGGCTGGGGGGTATAAATGTAAAAATTTCGCTAAAAACAGGTCAAAAGTTTTTCGCTTAGAACTTTTGATCTAATTAAGATAGAGCAAAAAGAAAGGCACCAGTGAACTCAGCACGTCAAGGCGTGTCGAATGATATACTTTTAAGCTTGCTTAAGTGTACTTAAAGTTTTTCGTAAAATTTAAGTAAACTTAAATTAATAAATTAAGTTCAAGTTAACCAAATTGCATCATATCGCATATCATTCGATTCGGCTGATCACCAGGAACACAATGATACCATTTTTTAAGCTCTAGCGTCATTATGCGCCAAGTTATTGGCAAAAACGTAATTTGACCTCAGTTGACCTCATTTGACCTGACCCATGGATAAGTACACCAAACAAAGAAGCACCAAGTGACCTGCTGTTAAGTACTGTGGTTTCAAAGCACAAAAGTGATAGAACGAAGCGGATATCTCCAGTATTTTCCGAATTAAGTATTTTCCCATAGACTTAACATTACGACGTAATGACCTCTAACTGACCTCCGGTCAGTGACATAAAAAAAACCGAACTATATGTTATACAACTCGGTGAACTTAGCACATCCTGAAAGTTTGAAGGAAATCAGTCCAAAACTGTGAGTTGGACAGGTGCAATAAGAAAATTTAACCCGCGCACCGACGGGGGTCTGCGCTCACTTAGTACCGACGGGGGGGGGGGGGGCGGATGACCGCCCCCCCCCCTGAGATCTCGAGAACGAAGCAAGATAGCGACAAGCGGTAAACGGCATCGGATACGCACGGTCAAGATCTACAATTTTTACTAAGGTCATTTTCAGGTCAGGTCAAAGATGACGTCACAGGGGTCGAAAAAGTCAAAATGGCGGCGCTAAATATGGAGAGAGTTTTTCTCGAATAACTTTCGAATTAGGCAAGATAGGAACAAACTAAGGGCATCATCGTGATCCTCTCGTCAATCCGCATCGAATGATATATATGTTGACCTCGAAAGGTCAAGGTCAAAGGTTGACCTCAGGTCACGTGACCTCGAGGTCATCATGTATATCATTCGATGCGTCTTGACGAGCTGAACACAATGAGACCACCCACGCGTCTGTATCTTGTTCCTGTACGGAGTTATTGGCCAAAAACCTTTGGTGACCTTTGATGACGTCACATGACCTCACAGCTGCCCAACAGCAAAACAGACCTCAAGGTAGTGAAGGTTGATCGTATATGAAGTCATGTATGGTATATGGGGCGATTCCGACCCGTTTTAGTGGTAAAAACAGGGAGTTGATTTTTCCCCCATTGACTTATAATGGGGAGGTCGCGAAATTGACCTGACCTTAGGTCACCGATATCAAAATTCCAAGATATACAAATTGTAGCTACTAATGACCTAATAACATCCTGCGACTTTCAAAGGCCTCCGACATCTACTGTAGCTCTGGCACGGTGACAAAGTTGCAAAAAAGTGACTTGAGGTTGGGTCATTCAAAGTGACCTGGTGACCTGACCTTGAAAGGTAGGAGGTTCAAACTTGCACACCATGTGTAAAATTGATAAGGGAATAGTCATACCAAATTTCGCGGCGCTACGCGCCGCGGTTTTCCCGCTATTCGCGAAAAACCTCAGGGGGGGGGGCGGATATCCGCCCCCCCCCCGTCGGTGCGCGGGTTAAATTTGACCATGGCCTTGTACCGGTTTTTCTGACCTGGTGACCTGTCCCAAGGTCACCCGGACCTGAAATTTTCAGGTCATATGTAAAAAGGTTGCCCCATAGGCTGTGCCAAATTTGGCGGCGCTGCGCGCCGCCGTTTTTACGCTATCTTCGAAAAACCTTAGGGGGTCGCATCGACCCCCCCCCTGCCAGGGCGAGGGTTAAGGGGGGGGGCACTGCCGACTTTTGGTCCCATTCTTTACATGCAGCGCCCATAGGGCTAATGTTAAAATGCCCAAATCAAAGGGGGGCACGGTGCCCCGGTGCCCTCCCCGTTCACCGCCTATGATGGAGGTCCCGCAGTACGATATGTCAGCCTCTGAGAAAGCCATGCAGGGCCCTGCCAAGCCGACATCTGAAAATTTTCTTCTCAGGCCTGTGCCTTCCTCATCGCCCGGCCCCACCCCGACGTCTAGGGGTTTGACGCCTAGGTATTTATCAGGACCCCACAACGGTCCATGATGGCTCCAAACTGACACCTGAGGCTCCTGCACCGGCTTTTGAGGGGCCCACCGACCTCTGATTGCCACCACGCAGGCCTCAAAAGACCATGTCGATTGTCGATATCTAAACCCCGAGGTCTTGGGAAGGCCTGTGCTCTATGCAGATTCTTGAGGGCTTTACGTGGGCTTGTAAATATCCCAAACTGGCTCTAGCCTAGCTCGACCGCGCCCCGCAGAGCAGGGCCCCAGGCTTTCCAGTTTTACGCCCCTGAGGGGTGTTTGAATATTCCCTTCTAACCTGACTCCAGGGTCACGTAGCGACAAGTGCGGCGGTAGGCGGCTTTCTAAAGAGCGTCGAAATCATGGAGAAATTACTTCAGTCATATTGCAGTTCAGACCAAAGCACACGTCATCATGTTCATCGAAGGAAAAGTTTCGCCTATTTCGACACTCGAGGACATAAAAAGATATAGCGCGCTGAAAGTGGGTTCGATGGCTCTCTAACTCGTGCAATCAGCCATGGGGGGGGGGGGGGGTGTATCGGCCAAACCCGATCATAATTTAAGACGGCTAGAAAGACGAGAAAGGCAACGGATAGCTATAGGATGCTTCAGAATCGTTGAGGTCATTTTTCGATTAGGTCATCGCTGAGGTCATTGAAGATGAAATTATGATAAAATTATGATAAACACAAAGACAGGATTACGAAGAAAAAATTCTTGTTTTTATATTTTCACAAATAAGGTTTCCGTATAACTCGTGAATCAAAGAGCTAGAGCTTTGCGGAACAACTTATTCGATAGGCCTTTCAAAACGCTTTCGCTTTTAAGATTTGACGTCAATGCCTCATGTCAATGGTTTGGCAACAGAGCAGAGGGTAAAACCGGCAAAACCATCTAAATAGTCGCATTTTACCAAAACAGTTTTGCTAAGAATTTTTGCAAGTACTTTGGTGAGAAAAACTACGAGACATTTACTTTGTCATCATTCTCTTGTTATCATGCATCGAATGAGCTACCTATAATTTCACATAAAAAGTTCAACTTCAAAATGTGACCGCAGATCAAGGTCATGCCCTTACTTGAGAAGTTCATGATGGTCATCAACCGATCCGTATGGATGATTAACACCTTCAAGACAAAGTCACTCATAACTCTACCTCGTCTCCTATATCAAAATTAATAGTCGAAAAACTGATGTTGAGCCTTTTTAAAAGCCTTTTAGTTTTGACCTAGCCCGACCCTTTGAGTGGCCGCTGGCCATCAATTGCACGCTGTCCATCAAATATGGGCAGAATGGTCGTGTTTCTGTAAATATGCTGTTGTTTTTACGTGCGTCTTCAGATTAAGAGATATTTGTCCTTTTCCCCGATTTGGCTGGTAATGATGACAATGATCTGACCTTTCGTTGTTGGTAAGGGGCCCCCATTTGGTTGAGGGGGGCCCACTTTGCTGGGGGGCCCATCGCGAACGTCTCTCACCCCGTCGCCAAAGTTCTGGCTGCGCCACTATATTAAGCTAGGCTTTTATATAAAAAATAAGTGTTTGCTTATTGAAAGTATAGCAACTGGTTGCTTAACTTCGAAATTATGACTTATTACTGAAAAAGCTTTTCTGCGACATATTTGTTAAGAAACAACAGAAATAGCTTTGACTCATGCGCTATTCTAGTACATTTTTGGTAGAAAACTTCGTCCAACCTTATGTTTTGGGCCTTGCGAAGAGGGCCGGCGCTGCCGGTGACCTCGGAGTTAAAGTCGGTCTAGTATTGTCATCTGCGGCTCCGCCCGCTAGTAGTTTGTTTATTGTTACAGCATCATCTCAAGGTATACCAAGTTATCTGCGGACTGCGTTCTTATCATGGCTCCGACCACCGACCCCGGTGAGCGGGAGCCGCCAGCTGTGCTCCCCACCCCCAAGGATCCGCCCGACGGCCCCTGCTTCCTCTTAATAAAAAAAGATACCGGTGACTTCTCGAAATCCAACCCATTTGCGCTCAAACGGGCACTCTATTCTCTTTGCGGCCCTCTGATCTCTGCCAAGGCCATCGACTCAGGAGCCCTCCTGGTCGAAACCACCGACAAAACACAATCAGCCAACATTATGCGCACCTCTGGGTGGCCACTGGCCTCTCGGTCACTGTGACTCGCCAGCCGTATGAGGATCACTATGGGATGTGTCCGCAGCGTAAGAATCTTGTCCGCAGCGACGCACTGACGTCACTCTCCAACCAGGAACTCCTCCAGGACCTGGAGTCCCAGGGGGTCTGCCGAGTTGAGCGTCTGCGCTCCCGGAACGCGGCGGAGTGGGGCCCCAACCCTACCGTGAAACTGGGGTTTTATGGGGATACTCTCCCTTACCACATCTCCTGCGGCTAAATGAGGGTTCCAGTCAGTGATGTCAATTACAGAAAATCGGAATACCGATACCAAGCCAAATACCAATCAAAACTGTGACAAAATACCGAAACTGAACCAACTAGGAAAAACGAGGAAAATACCAACATCATACCAACTTTTCAGCCTCTTATACATTAGTAAAGGTTCATAATACCAACAAAATACCAAACGCATCATGATAAAGATACCAAATACCAAATTGGTATCGGTATACCAAAAAGTTGGTATCCGATTGACATCTCTGGTTCCAGTCAACCCGTGGATCCCGGCGCCGACTCTATGCATCCATCGCTGGGAGATCGGCTCCCACACCGCGCGTTCATGTCGCCACCGTTCACCCAAGTGTGGCCGCTGTGGCCGGTCTAACCATGTGGCGGGCGACTGTCCGGCAGAGACCCCCTCCTGCCGTCAGGCCCATCCGGCGTAGGACTCGAATTGTCCGGTAGGAGTAGACGCTAGGGACTGGCACCGATCCGTGCAAAAAGAGCGTCGCGATGCCCACCGCGCCGCGAGTCGCCAAGCACCTTCCGTCCAATGGCCGTTGAACCCAGCCGAGTGGCTGCTACCCTCTGAAGCAGCGTGACCACTCCTTGGGATTTATCCCAAGATCTTGGGAATTCAGCCTCCGTCTTGGGATCTTGGGAAATGACACCAAAGCTTGGGATATAGAGCTCACCGAGCATTTCCGGCTTTTTCAACGAAAACATTTCGAAAAATGCAAATCCTCAAAAAATATCAAAGTTAAATTCATACTTATATGTAATCAGAAATCATAGCAATTAGGTACTTGAAATGCTGATGGCCTCATAGCACTTGCACATATCATCTAGTTTTTCAAAAGATATTCATCCTGAGTCCTGAAGTCCTTGGCCTTGGCATGGAATAAAAACAAAAGCGTTTGCGGCGGGAACGCGGGAGCTGGGAGCGCGTCAGGGGTGTTGGCGACGGTAATCCGCCTGAACTTCTACGTGAATGTATTTATTACGTTATTTAATCATTATTATTAACCATGTATTTAGAATATTGTTTCAATAACGTACGACGTACTATCAAGGCTTACAAAATGTTCGCACCGGTGAATACCTAGCGACATTTTGATCTTCACTTTCCTTCGTGCATGGAGAAGCAGTGCTCTGATTGATTGCTACCTAATTATTGTCCCTCTAACTGGTATGCTGAAAGATCAAAAAATGAAGGAATACCGAATAACCCTCGCCCGTATTGATTGGTGTTTTGCCAGCCGCGAACCTATAAGGGGGATCCGTTGGACCCCCTTGCCGTTTGGCCCCTGATCGAATTAGAGCTTCGTAGAAAAAAAAAACGAGCGTGCTGCCCGTGACGAGATGAAGCCGATGATCAGTGGCGCGGGAACTATTTTCTGGCTGGGGGGGGGGGGGGGGCCGCCTGATATTTTTCGGTCTCGGTCAAAATAGAGATCAACCTAGGGTACCCCTAAATCTAGTTTTCTCACCGTTTTTAGGCCACTTATTTTTCACCCTTTGCAGTGGCGCGGGAACTATTTTTTTACGGGGGGGGGGACTCATCTGACATTTTGTGGAACAGCGTTTATATACCTACCTATATAGCTGCATCAGCGTCTGGTTAACGCCCAGAAAACGAAGTTATTTATTCTAGTCCTAGCCATAATTGCACGCGTCCCTTGTAATGTATAACGAAAAACAAATAGATACTACATATAAGCCCTAGTGTCCAGTCTAGAACATCACTGAGCCAAAAAAAAAAACGCGAGGACCCGAACAAGTAAGTGGTTTCTACGGTAAGCTGTTTATTAAAAACTAAATGGCATGAGATTAAGGTCAATCAAGAGTGCCACCGCGAGATGGATGAAGCCGAGGAACACGTCTTCGCAGATGACATAGTCGCCCAGCACATACAAGGCGACAAACGTAGCACTGAGTACACTCCGACGCCTTACGCCGCCCAAGTAACTGCTCACGTCGCTCCGAAGACTGTCATGCGCTCCTGACTGCGCCTCACGAATTCGGCTGCCATCTTTTCGAGACTGATAGCGCCTGTTCGCTCGGAGTGGACGTGAAGCAGCGCTAGATGGGTGAGCCTGGCCTGGCTGATAGTGCCGCGCGTCCACGTCTTCAGCCGCCGCAGGTACGAGAAGCTCCGTTCTGCCGAAGCGACGGTGGAAGGCTGACTGAGCAGCAGACTCAGAAACTTCCGTACCTCGCTCAGCATCTTTCTCGAAGCGCCGTCAAGGCACGCCAGCTTCCTGGCAGCGGCATGCAAAGTCAACGGCTGTTTGTCGTCGTCAAAGGCGCCTGAGAAGACCGTCAGCTGGGCTTTGAGCTTATCCACTGCTATTGATGGTGGCAAGTGCAGCGAGGTTTGGTCCGCCAGGGCACTGTCGGAGCTCAATGCGCTTAAAAACGCCACCTCGCGCTGAGAAGCGATTTTGAGACCATCACTTGCGAAGCGCTCATCGAGGGCCCTGAGCATAACGTCGAGGGCCTCCAGCATGGCTTGTCGCACTTTTGCAAGCGGTGTCAAGACCGTGTCTGGGGATGCTACACCATCGTTCCGGATTCTGCCAGGTGTGGTTGTGCTTCTCGGCTCTCGCTGTTTGAGACCGAGCCTCTCACCTCGCTGTGCTGCCGTGTTGAGCTGCCTGCTGAGGCCATCTGCTCGCATCTTGGTCAGTGCGGCTCGGAGGAGGTTGACCGACTCCAGGGCACCTCGTGATGTGCACGAGGCCGCCTGCAGGGAGGTAGCCACCTCTTCGCAGATGGAGAAGATATCATACAGCACACAAAGAGCCACGAACGTCTCCTTATCGGAACTGCCCCCCCCCCCCCCCCCCCCGCCACCAGCAGGCACAGTACGCCAACTTTATATAGATAAGTTCACATTCCCAATATACTTTTTAAAGCAAAGTAAAAATAGGTAGGAGCGTTCTTATCGGTAGTGTCGGGGCACGCACGGGGACGCGCCGAGACTCTCTATGCGGTGCAGCCGGCGCCCAGCGGGCGGCGGCCGGGGATCAGGTGGCCCGGCGCGGGTCAGTCGCCGACCGGAGACGCGGGCTGCGGCGTACTTGTACCGACTTAGTTAACGACTGCTGTTGAAGACTACTTTTTGCTGTTGACTACATTTTGCGCATCAACTTTTCGCGCACCTATAAACTATTTGCTTGTTGACTTTTTGTGTGTTGACTTTTAGCGTGTTGACTTTTAAGCAGGTTGACTTTTAGCGTGTTGACTTTTAGCATGCTGACCTTTCGCGTGTTGACTTTTAGCGTGTTGACTTTTAGCGTGTTGACTTTTAGGCGTGTTGACTTTTAGCGTCTTGACTTTTTGCGTGTTGACTTTATGCGTGTTGACTTTTAGCGTGTTGACTTTTAGCGCGTTGACTTTTTGACATGTCGGCTTTTTGTCTCTTTGACATTATGTCTTTTGACTTCTTGCGTGTTGACTTTTAGCTTGTTGACTTCTGGCGTGTTGACTTTTTGGCAGGTTGACTTTTTGTTCATTTGACATTTTGTCCTTTGACTTCTTGCGATGTTGACTTAATGTCCTTTGACTTTTTATCCGTTTACTTTTAACGTTTTGACTTTTCATCCGGGAATCGAGGGGCCCAGGGATGGCTCGGACGTAACAGGCCGATGCTCAGACGTCAAAGGCTGCACCAGAGTTTCAGGATGTTGGAAGCCTTGAGATGGATGATGATGTCGCAATGTCTTTGGAAGGAGGTTCAGAGCAGCTTGGCGCTTGACTGGGAGTGGTGGGAACCAGGCTGTGGGAAAATGCATTATTTATTAATTTCTCGTAGTGATACCCTGGCAATTTACTTACTATAAATAACCGAAAAATCGTCAACGGTTTCACGCCCAATTGCAGTGTTCTTGTCAATGGAAAACGATAGAAAGGGCTTCTATGGCCTGCCCAAATTAGCCCATAGCGAGCTAGCGCGAACTTCAGTGGTCTTAGAAAGCTTTTGAATACTGTTGCCACTGCAATGGTCAATTTTTCACACAGGTCAATTCGTCGCCCACTTATGCGATTTCATCTTTCTAAAACGAACACGGGGGGTTGTCACTTGCCACCCCCGCGCCATTTCTTTCCTGGTGGAGATAGAGCTTTGCGACCAAGACCAGCAAGTATTTCTTAAGAGACAAATGCAACGGTAGCCCTATTTTACCTTCTTAATTCAATCATTGATCAGGTGAAACTAAAAACGTAGCTATTTTTGCTGCGGTCGGGACATGTGAAATACTGCTTGCGATGTGGCTGCGCTACGGCAAGATTATGGTGTCAAAGATAGGAGAGCTTCCCGTCTCTCCTATAAGCTATGTTGCTACCGTTTGTCCATCTCCATAAAAAATGCGCATTCAGGAGGATAAGGTTTTGCCACTTTTTAACCGAAACTGGCGTGTAGTGCCGTCACTAAATTGGCCATAACTCAAAACTTCTTGAACGAAATTCGAACAAATCCTCACCAACGGCGTAAAATTGATGTAGGGGAAGGTATCCCATGTTTCATGTCGATGTCTCAATTCGTTTTTGAGTTATCGCAAATATTCGGCAGGGGGGGGGGGGGGGCGTTTTCCATCCCCCTCACTCCGTCAAAGGCGGGTTAAGAACAGTCTGAAAATTTAATGCGTTGATCTCAATTCTTTCTGGAGATATGCGCGAAAAACCTTAGGTAGGGCGTAAACCCTCCTGCCACTAAAAAGGGTTAAGTATGAAGCAGGAATTCACCACTGTTATTAGATCACGGGACGGTTCTGGAGACTTACCTTCGACGCAGGAAAAACGAATCGATTTTCTGTTGCTCCATGACGCTCCCAAATCATGCGATTCAATGCACCTGCACCTTCACCCGCTGGCTTCCCTGCCCACAGGTCTGACCCGCCACGTCCACCAGCCGTCGCGTCAAAACTTGCACGCAAACCCGAGCCGGCAGCATTGGCTTCAGACACAGGAATGCGGCTGATTCACGCGCGATTGTGAGTGAGGTACCGTCAGTTTGAAGATTCGGCTGTAGAATATGTAGTTTTAAATGCGTAGTTTGACGTACACTCACCTACTACTATGAACGTCAAACCCCTTGAGACCCCACTTTTTTGCGATAATTTTTAAATGCGTCAACTTTCGTTGACAATATTCTGGCAATGTATGTTTCAGAACCTGCCGAAACTTTTATTACTAAGGTATTTTGACGCCAAACGATTATGGAAGGTACTTCTCATTCACTCGTAATGTTAAGGTCAATTCAGGCCCGGGCAGAGGCTTGCGCTCGGCCACACTCGAGCCCCGCCACCAGCGCCATCTGCTCTAAATGCCATCTACCAGCGCCCGCTACCGCTACCAGCTACCGCCCACCATCAAGCCTGAATGGAGCGAGAGACGCGAGTGACCGGTCGCCGGGCAAGGAGCGCCGGAGGGGTAGGGCGGAGCTTAGCGCTGACGTCATTACATGGCTCCGCCCCATGAGCGCGTAGCCTCTACCCAAACAGCAGATTCGTTCCGTGAAATTTAACATTACGAGTGAATGAGAAGTACCTTTAATAATCGTTTGGCGTCAAAATACCTTAGTAATAAAAGTTTCGGCAGGTTCTGAAACACACATTGCCAGAATATTGTCAACGAGAGTTGACGCATTTAAGAATTATCGCAAAAAAGTGGGGTCTCCTCCTTCGGGACCAGATTTGTCTTGATGGTACAGGGACCCGCAGTTGCTACTGTACACATATATTACCAATTTAGAATTGTGCTATTATTTGCTAAGTGCTGGCCATTGGAGAAAGGAAATGTAGCGCAAAGCATGGAGGAATAACACATGTTTACTCCTAGGACGTATGTTTTGTATAATTCCTCTTACCGCAACAGATATTCTTCCAAAACTACAATCGTGCTATTTTTCCGCGCCGGTTGCCTCCCCAGAGCCCGTCCTTGGTATCGCCTATAGCTTCCGTTCCGCTACGTGAATGAAAGTCACGTGACTTTTTAGACAACTTTCTACCTGTCTTCGACGACCATGCCCCCCTCAAAAATGTGCTGATAAGAAATCCTACAGCGCCCCTGTATCTGCCGCCACCCGCGACATTATGTCCAGGCGTCGCTCCGCGTTACGTCGGCTAGGCCGCGAGTCTCCCGAGTATAAGGCTCTTAACCGCTCCGTCCGTGCCGCCTTACGCCGAGACCGCCGTCACGTCCTCCAAAACGAGATCAGCGAGCGTGGGGTAAACAAAGTCTGGCAAAGCATCAAATCAGTGATCGCTGGAAAGAAAGATGGTCCAAATATTCAGCCCGATCTGTCTCCCGACGATCTGAACTCCTTCTTCGTCTCTGTCGGGCCCCGCATTGCCGCCGAACTGAGTACCCAAAACAACGATACTGATCTAAATGTACGTCTACCCCGTGTCGGCGCATGCAGCTTTAGGCCGAGGGCCATCACTCTCGGGGAACTCGGACTCACAGTGTTCAGCATGCGAAACTCTGCCGCGCGTGGCACTGACGGTATATGCATCCGCATGTTAAAAGTATGCTTCCAAACTATTGGCGACATCATTTTACACATCATTAACGTCTCAATCACCCGTTCCGACATTCCTGACCCCTGGAAACACTCTATCGTTCAACCGATCTTCAAGTCGGGCAACCCATCTGACCCCAGCAATTTCAGACCGATCTCCCTAGTTCCCGTAATCATGAAAATCATCGAGCGTGTAATCCATCAGCAGCTCTATCACTATCTCACCCATAACCACCTTCTTTCGTCTACCCAACACGGATTCCGCCCCCGACACTCCACTGAGACTGCACTGCTGTCAGTCACAGATAGCATCCTTGCCGCCACCGATAGGGGTGAGATCTCAATGCTATGCCTCATAGACCTTAGCAAATGTTTTGACGTCATTGACCATGAACTCCTTGTCAAAAAGCTCCAAATCTACGGTATTGAGACCTCCTGGTTTTCCGCTTATCTTCAGGGACACACGCAGAGTGTATCCCTGAAAGACAAAACCGGCCGTAAGATAACCTCTCGACCGCTCCCAAACACCGTAGGAGTTTTCCAGGGTTCGGCTTTGGGTCCCCTCCTCTTCACTATATTCTCCAACGACCTCTCACTATTTGCCGGAGACGCCACCGCTTATCAGTACGCAGACGACACCCAGATATTGGTGAGCGGCCCACGCAACGACATCAGGAGTCTCATCTCGCGCATGGAGGCATCGCTAGAGTCACTTAACGCATGGTTCTGCGCACACGCCCTGAAAGTCAACGCTTCTAAAACTCAACTGATGGTATTCGGTAGCCGACAAAACCTACGTAACCTGCCTCGCTTCAAAATCTCTTTCCGTGACGCTGAGCTCCTGCCGTGCGCGCAGGTGGGAAACCTGGGTGTTGTATTCGACGGCGCACTCACCTGGGAAGCACACGTGGCCGAGCTGAGCCGTCGCTGCATGGGCGTACTGATCGGCCTCTCCCACGCACGACACTGCCTCCCAGACGGTATCCTCAAAACGATCGTGACTGCACTCGTCATCTCGCGCGTCCAGTACTGCCTCACTGTATATGGAAATGGCTCCCAGAAAAACTTCGACCGACTTCAAAAAATTCTAAACTTTGCAGCACGGGTCATATTCGGCCGCCGGAAATTCGATCACGTCTCTGGCCTCCGCGATTCACTCGGATGGATGCCTCCGAAAGCTATGGCCGATGTTAAAACCATGGTAACTGCGCAGAAAATAATAAGCAACGGCGAGCCCGAAGCACTAGCTGCCATCTTCATGAATAACAGTGACGCGCGAGAGAGGTCCACTCGACAGGACCACCTTTTCCACCTTCCACGCTCGCGGCTCGAGACTGGCAAGCGACGATTCGGCTACCGGGCCGCGGCGCTACTAAACAGTCTGCCTCCCGGTGTCATCGAACAGCGCCCCGCCCCATTCGCCCGTGCGGCCAAGGCTGCAGTCTGTCCGGCGATGGCGACCGCCCGACGATGACCCGTGTCAGAGGAAGGAGGTGCGACATCCGTGTGCGGTGTGCTGTCTTGAATCGTCCGTTTGTATATAGAGAGAGCGAATGTCCAGCGATTGAATCTGTATGCCTGTGTTTCTTGTCCCCGCATGTTTTTGTTTGTGCCCGACTCAGACTCTGGACTGTAATCGCCACGCCCCGCGTGGATCGTCCATGAAGGTAATACAATACAATACAATACAATACGACTACTACAGGTTTGCGCTCAGTACTAACACACCTAGCCCGAGGTTCGGTCCGTAGCGGGGAGGAGTAGAACGCCAGAGCTCCAGCGCAGTGGAGGTGGTGGTGGCCCGTATCATAAAGAGGCAACCGTAAGCAGAACTACAATTGCCGCAGTATAAGATTATGATCAAGTTTTCTTTAGATGCATTGATTGACAAGAAATTGCAATGCTTATCCGATATAATAAAACGGTGTCCAAGGCCTTGGAAGAACTATAAAACATATTCAGCAACGTATAAATTTCTGATACAGGCCATGACCTTTCACCTTGCCTCCGGGGAGGACCGCTCAGGAATCCACATACCGAACGAATCGAGGCCTCGCAGCGCGGCGGCAGACGAGGTGGATAAACCATCGCCAGATCTTTCGGTTACTTATGCTTCCAGAAGAAGGGGAGAGGGCTGTTTTCAACTCACTCACCAATCCTTTCCTTATTAACTTATAGCTTACCGAAAAATGCAACCCAATGGTGGCCGTCACGAGATGTAGCGAATAGTGCCTCAGCCAGAGTAAACTTTAAGCATTGGAATTCAGGCCAGTGATCCTGAAGCATTATTTTATTTTTGTCGTGCATAAGCTGGGATGAGGTGGGCCAAGTTAATTGCGAAGAAACGGTTTTAGTTTCAGAACATTTCTGAGGCAAGTCGCGCCAAATAGTAGGTATACGTTTGTTGCAAAATGTCACTAGAATGTTGACGTGCTATCCAGATGATGGAATTTATTTGACACAAGAAGTCAAAAAGTGGCATCGTTCGTCATCCTGCATACCTATAAATCGATTCGTCACCTCGGTTCGAGCTCAATAGTTCTTTTCGCGGATGATCGGTTTCGTTTTTTTAGGGGGGACAGTTTATGAGCCAGCAGCCACCTTCCCCAGTCCCCCCAACAATTGTTGACAAATATTGTGATGGCCTAAAATGTCCTCAATTGTGTTACGTATTTGGGGCTCTCAACTTCGATTTGTTAAAGTTATTTGTCTATTCATTATAAAAGCTGTCAAATTTGCCGTATCATTAAACTTCTATTGAGTTTGTATTTCACACTTATCTAAAATGAACAATTTTATCACTGGCCTCTTTTATGAATGGATGGTCGCATGAATGAACGAATGAATGGTTCCACATCATTTGAGCATCAGCTGAAATCAATCCTAAAATTTAACCCGCGCCCTGGTGGGGTCTGTTTATAACGCGACCTGGTGGGGGAGGGCTATTTTTTGCCCCCCCCCCTCGTATCTCCGAAACTACTGGATGGATCCGCAAAATTCAAACGGCGTTGGAAAGGCCTGTCAAATTTGTCCAGCGAAACCAAATTTCATTGACTTCGGGGTCACCGATGACGTCACAGGTCGGGTCAAAGATGAAATGTTTCACCGTTCACGGGTCTGCTAGGGAATGCGCTATAACACCGAGGAAAACGCATTTTGTCGAGAATCAGCGATAGGGCGTCAGTTGCCTAGTAGATATGTTGCTATTAGAGGTCACTGACAATACCAGGTTAGGTCACAGGTCAGGTCACCAAGGGTCACAGGTCAGGTCACATGAGCCCAACTTTACTAAGGTTGTGTGATGCATGTTTTATGGCCAATTTTTCATTTCCAACTCAATGGTGTTGGTTGTAAGACTATCAGGTACGGCTAAGGTCACTTTCTGGTGAAGTTCAGGTCACGGTCAGGTCAAGGTCAGGCCAAAAAAGGTCAAATTTTAAAGTTGATAGTTTTGCATAAAATGGGTATTGATTCGATGCAGCTCGTCACGGGGAGTCTAATGGTGGTCTTTGTTTTGCGCTACGGGGTCTAGAATTGCTAAAAATTGAGTTTGAAAATTTGACGTCATCAATTTTGAACAGTTTTTTCGCTATAACTTCGCCAAAAAAAGAGGTATCAATCTCAAATTTGGTATGTGCATGGAAGGCGGTAAGGACTATCACATATATTCCGGTTTTTGCGAAATTCAAAAACGTTTTTGGATTTTTCGATTATTATATCAAAAAAATATATTTTTTTTATTTTTGGGGGTCAAAGTCCAAAAATTTCAAAAATCCGAGATAGCAGTTTTGTAGCCCTGTTGATTCTACAGCTTTTATGTTTTTATCATTTTTTTTGTATTTGCAAAGCTATAGGCCTGACAGCTCTTCCCGCGAAACCCTTTTTTGGGTCGAAAACGGCAGAACATGACGTCACTCTGACGTCATTTCCGGCCAACCTATCATAGCCTTTGGAAAAATTTTTGGTCACAATGTGTAAAATTGATGTCCGGGAGGGTACTGAAAGTTTGGTGACGATCAGCGCAGCGGTTCTAGAGATATATCGAAAAGTCTGGAGGGGGGGGGGCAAAAAATAGCCCCCCCCCCACCAGGTCGCGGGTTAATCTACCAGTCTGCAACGAAAAGGTTTAAAAACCAGTGCAAGTTAGGTGCAGTTACTAGTCTATGCCGTTTTTTATTAAGTGTCTCATAGCTCCTTAATCTTTAGCCGCTTCTCTCACGATTCATTTTATGTGGTGCTTACATTGTTCAAGACGTTATACACCTTTTTGCGTTGTTCGATGGCCAATCGTCATAACCACTTCGGCATCAGTTTGGACAAGCGTCATTCAGAATAACCCATCGGCGATGTGCATCACTGTTTGACGGTCGGCAAAACAGGCTGGACTCCATTTAACCATTCTGCATAACTCTTTGTCATTGAGCACAATGTTCGTCATAGGCAAAACACTTTGTCAGATTGTCATAATGCTTCGACATTTCACAAAATGGTTAGTCGATGTGCAAAATTCATCGGTACTGTGCGTAAACAATGACTGTTGATTTAAAACTTTTGTCAATGATCAAAATGTCAATGATGTAGTGCTTATCTAGCCATATTCAATGTTTAACGTTAATCACGCATTCAGGGATGAGGCTTATGACAGTTCCAGCGCAATTTCCAACCAATTAACTATTGGATTCCCGATTCCGAAAAAGGCAGTTATACGATAGCTACGAGACTGCCGGCGCCATACCGAGTAGGCATGTAGATTCAGGGCACTAAAGAGTCGGGTACTCCAAAGTTTTTCCTAGTATATACTAGAATTATACTATATCATCTAGAAAAACAACTAGAACTGGGAGTTTTTTACTATATACCGAAAATTATCCTAGGATATGGCTGCGCTGAAGCGCGGCGCAGCTGGCGCTCGTGTTTCAATACATTGCGCTTCATATTTATACACAAGGCGGCCTGTGGTTTCACGCGGTTCCATGGTGTTCTCCCTACATTTAAATACTTACAAATTGTGCTGGCTAAGTATTTAATAACTATCGTGTGCATTAAAAAATTGGCTCTTCATTATGCATGGAATTGTGTGTACAAAGGCCTTTCTGAGTAACTGTGTATAAATTTGCAAACTGCTGTCCTTGACTGGGTGGTGGGCCAGCCTCATGCTTTCTCATTCTTTCACTGTTGCGTAGCAATGTGTTAAAAAAGAAGTTTCAAGGAATTTTATCAATTGTGATGCATGGCGACACCTTTCGACTTATCTGTGAGCATATTTGGTATAATCGTATTGCAAAGATTGCGTACACCGGCTTTATCTATTTGCAATGGCAGCTTTCGTACGACATTTGTGTATTGTCTTTTCTATGTTGGTCGCTACTCGTTTGTATGTATTTTTAGAGCCCTGACAGGCTGATGAAGGATGACTAAAGTCTTCTGAAAGCTATCATTACTAAGAAATGGAGCTGGTGTTATGAACAGTGAACAGTGTCCCAAAATTTTATTTCAGAGTGAAAAATTGTTCTTGAAAATTGGAGATGAAAGTGGAAAATTGATTTCAGTTGGATGTCACTTCCCACCCAAAACTGGCAAATTTTGGGACATTGGTTTTGAACAAACTTAACAATACAATACCACTGTCCCAGGCTCCAGCTGAATAACATCTACATATAACATAATACTTTGTGTAAGCATCTTGTACAACTGTGTTGCTGTGATAATGAAATCAAAACACATGCATCCTGCATCCATGAAAGTGGATAGTAAGTAGAAAGAAGCATTTGTTGCCACATGTTAGTGATAATTGTACAATTTCTTGGTATTTTAAGTTTGTATGAAAACGCGTAAGATTTAGGTGATTGAAACTAAACATGGAAGATAATTTTTAGGTCAATTTTTACTTTTTCTTTTTTAATGCTGTTCTTGATATTCCACTTCACTCAAAACACACCAGTTCATAAGTTATTTCAGGGCTTTCGCAATAGCCATGTCTTTGTGGTCAATCATCCTCAGAGCAGCCTGAGTCAATTCCATTCACGACTTCCTTAGCCATATATCTCTGATCCTTTTTCAGGACAAGACATGCACTACTACATATGCTGTGCCTGGCTCAAGATTCCTATATGTAGCAAGGTTGCCCTACCGACACTGGCAAAATGAATGCTTCCTTGAACAAAGCTAACCAAAGGTGCCATCAACTGTCTTAATCTGAACAGGAAGGAAGCCTAGTTTTCAACATAGACAATGTGACTTTCAGGGTGTGCACCACCCGGTGTTCATTTGTTAACATCAATAATGTGTGACCACGAAAGGAAACCCTTCTGAAGGTAACATCTCTCGACCATTCTAAGATCCTGTCCACTACCTTAATATTAACAGGTCTTTTAAATAACCATGCATTATTCCTCTGATAATGCTTGTTATGTTTTCAAATAGGTTCATGTTCTTTCATCCTGATTTTTCAAAGATAAATATCACTTGAGTTTGTTTTTATTGCAAGTGTGATGCATGTAATTTCATCTTCATGTTTTCTCAGATCGAAGATCTTGCTCGCAGCTATGCCTCATTGCCTACCATGGCCAAAACCTCTTTGAGGTTTACTGTAGGTAGTGTTCTCCGTCTGATTGTTATGTGTTGAGGATGAGCTGAATGTTACTGATATTGATACCTGATATCTAATTGTGGTCAATGTTAAGTGTAACACCGTGACATCTTCCAATGCCAAAGTTTATTTCCAACGAGCCAAAGCTTGTTTGCATTGCAATTACGAGCGGTAGTGTGATGTGTGGAACGTGTAGTATGTACGATTGGGAACCACTTACTCTGGTGGCATGTTTGCATATATGAGAATGTTCAGTGTTCATCGTCTTTAGATAATAAAAGCATTGGCATATCAGGAAGTGGATTGTTCGGTGGTCGCCTAAAATGGTATCAGAGCTGCAATTTTGACACCATCGTGTTCGTCATGCTCAGCCACATCGAATGATATGCTTTTTGTATGGGTGAGGTCAATTTAGGATGTTGACCTCCGTCCAAGGTCAGGTCAGGTCATTACCTCATGATGAGGTCAAGTTGCACGTTATTCAATTTGGCAGGTCTTTCTGAGTCTATTTGTGTCTTTTCCGTCTAAGATCACTGTCAGCGCCAAAATAACTGTCTCTATATCCCCCCCCCATCGGCTTATAATGGCCAGATCACCTGACCGACCTGACGTTAGGTGACCCTTAGGAGAAATCCGAAGTTAACGACTTTTGAGAATAAGGGAGTTTGATAAGTTCTGTAAGTTTCATCTACCTGTGATAGATCTCCTTGAATTGATGGAGTTGCTATGTTACGACGTTTTTGAGACCGTGCAGAGGTTCACTTATGACGTCATAGGTCAGTGACCTGACCTGACCTGAAAATGAGGTTGGTGTCACAAAATCCGGCTTGAATCAAAGGTCAGGTATGCCAACTTACAACCCTCCATCACCAGCGCGCTCACCCCTACTTTACTTTGCAGCAATGGTTTGCCGCACATTAACGATAAAAGTTTTGGTCTGTCCGAGATTCGAACACAGGACCTTCCGATGTATCAAAAACATGGGGTCATATATGGACGAATATCTCGAAAACGGTTGGATGGGCTTGAACTTTTCATCCCAAAAATGGAAATAAAAATGTTGTAGCTATCTTTTGACATACTTTGTATGTGGATGCCCACACTACGAAACCTTGAAAACCGGGCGCGAAAAGTCGCATTTTAACACGCAACCCTATGGGCTAGTAGGAAAAGTCACGCCCATGCTGCCATATGACTTTGGAGGGGGCTGTGTAGATTCTTGAGCGTCGGACTCCAAGCAATTCGATACAAACCACGAAGTCGGCCGTCATTATCGCCTCACTGCCCGTGCGATGTCATGGGACAACGCCTCGGGCGGCCGCGCCGGTCGGACTTGCGAGGGAATGGCTGACAGATGGCGAGCCGGGCCCTGCCGGCCGGACACCTTGGTGTTTGGGGCGGCGCTGACTTATCCAGCCTGTTGCCTGTTCCTTGGTGTTTGAGGCGGGGTTAACTTATCCAGCCTGTTGCTCTGTTGCCTGTCCATTTTTCAATCAGCCGATAACATGTCAGCTACGTCCATCTACATTGTACCTATGGTGCTCATGAACGCTACCGATTTTTATGTGGATCAATGGTCTACGAGTTTCGCCACCTATGCCTCGCACTGCACTGTATAAACGTGGTCATATTTGTACTTCTCTGTAAAGGGGCGATCTGTTTTTAGTTTTGACGGAATGTTATGAGGAATGCCGAAATTAGCATGGGGATGTTTTGGTGAACGACGAAGGGATATTAACGAATGACGAAGCATTTATCCAAATCGTCAAAGGTTTTGCCGGAACGCAATCAGTTATGGCGAATAGCGAAGGTAATACCAACTGACGAACTGTGGAGTGGGATCAGCATTCCGTTTTGCCCATATACTGAAGGTTTTGCCGGAATGCCTCTCACTGGCGCCACCTATGTGCTGATCGGACGAATGGGTTTTGCTGATTGGCCATCGAACAACGCAAAAAGGTGTAGTATTCGAGCTCGTTTGTCTCAAAAACTGCTATCGAAGTAAATTAAAGTGCTTCGGGCTTCGGCACTTAAAAACCAATCGATATTTAACCCTCACCCATTTAGGCATTTCAACCCTCAGCCATTCGGCCCTTGATAAAAAGAGCCAGTGCTTCGCTGAAAAAAAAAACAAAAAGAAAAAGAAAAAAAGAGCGAGCTGCTCGTGACGAGAGAAATCCGATGATTTGAGGGTCCTTGTCATCGCTGACGAGAGAAAGACAACTATTTTTATGTCCTGGTCAATGTTGAGATCCTAGGTCATTGGTTGACCTCCCAGATCAGGTTAATAACCCAAAGGCACGGAAAATTGGGTCCTGCTAGAATTTCTACAAGTGAAGTTTGCTGGGACTTGGCTTGCTTCTGACTCCGAGGCGAATTTGCACTTGCTTTGATCAAAGATGATGTATCAAAGCATTTAGGGTAGGACGGGTCACGCCAGATCACCCATCAGGCGTTCTGCCGGCTATCCATAGAATGTTAACCAGCACTTACAGCCTTGCAACCATAGGTGGGCATCGTTAATAAAAAAGTTAGTTTCGTTAATCGTTAATCCGTTAACTAAAAAGTTAGTTCCGTTAAACGATAATCCATTTATTCACAACAAAGGTAACGGAAGTTACTTAAGTCCGTTAATCGTTAACATTTTACACGGTTCCGTTCCGTTCCGTTCCGTTCCGGTAATAAACAATATGAAAATGCTTGTGCATTTTTCTGAGGACAACCCGACCAACCTACGCCAACGGCTAGGCGCCACTCACTTGTCGTAGCGCGGTTCTAATCTCGAAGACCTGCCAACAATTGCGCCTGCTCGGTAACGGCATGGATAAGATATACCTATTTATAAATATAATACATGGTGATGATATGTGTGATGCGAGTTGCGACCGATTTCAACCTGCGTTACCGACGATTCAGCTCGCCTGACAAACAGCTCTACCCTTTCTCTCCGCCTATCAGCCAGGCTGCGTTCCAATGACAGGCGTGTGCATCACAATTTGCAACGTATATTGCCGCAACACACTGACTACCAGAGATGAGGCGCACACAAACAGCTCAAGAGGCGCACTCAAATAACTTGTGTTCTTCGCCGCTTTCGCCGCATGAAGGTTTTATACACACCAGTAACTTTACAGTAAACTTTTTGCTTCGAAACGGACGAAGTTTTAATAAACTAAATTTGATTAACGGACCCGAAAAGTAACGGAACTAAAACGGTCCGTTACACGTGGAAAAAATTAGCGAGTCTGTTAATCGTTAACCCAAAATTTAGTTCCGTTGATTAACGGATTAGCAATTTAACGGACTTGCCCACCTATGCTTGCAACATATTGCATAGGCACTATAACTGATACCTAAGTATGCCTAGTTTTCAAATGCTAAAATGGGTGCTAAATTTCAAACCAACACTTCCTAAAAACCACAGTAAAAAGGTGCAAATTTAACCCTCGCCCCGTTGGGGGGCTATTTTGGCCCCCCTGTGGTTTTTCCTGAATAGCAAGAAAACGGCGGCGCGCAGCGCCGCCAAATTTTCAGTACCTTTCCGGGCATCAATTTGACACCTTCACACCAAATTTCAAGTCTTAGGTCACCTTAGGTCAGGAGTTATTGAGGTCAAACTGAGGTCATGTTCGAGCAAAAATGAGCAAAAAACATGCAATCTTGAAACGCTCACCAAATCTACAGTTATCAAGCAATTTCAAAGTTCTTTATATGGTCTAATAGACAAAAAGCGGCGCTACAAAACTGTAATCTCTGATTTTCAAAATTTTGGGTTTTTGACCCATAAAATTTCAAAAAATTGATTTTTTTTTGAAAAACTAAAACAAAATCCAAAATTTTTCCGAATTTCAAAAAAACCGGAATATATGTGATAGTCCCTGCGCTCTTCTATATACATACCAAATTTCAGATCGATATCTCGTTTTTTGGCCAAGTTATAGCGAAAAAACTGTTCAAAAATGATGACGTCAAATTTTTGAACTCAATTTTTAGCGATTCTAAACCTCGTACGGCAAAACAAAGACCACCATTGAACTCCCCGTGACGAGCTGCATCGAATCGATACCCATTTTATGCAAAAATATCAACTTTGAAATTTGACCTTTTTTGACCTGACCTTGACCTGACCTTGACCTGACCTTGACCTGACCTTGACCAAAACGTGACCTAAGCTGGCCCAAAAGGCTGCCTGACCCACATAATCGCATTTGTCATGTAAAATGGACCATAAAACATGTATCACACACTTTCATATTGTGACCCCCCAGTGACCTGACCTCAGTGACCTGACCTGGTATCAGTGACCTCAACTAGCAAAATATGTGTTTGAAGAACATTTCCCCATCGATGATTTTCAATGAAATGCATTTTACTCGATTGTACAACGCATTTCTTGAAATGCCTGTAAACGGTGAAAATTGGACCTTTGACCTGACCTGTGACGTCATCGGTTTGACCTAGGTCAATAAAATTGGGCCACAAGGTAGTTCCCTGATAGGGCTATCCAACACCGTTTGCCGCTTGTCGCTACGTTGCGTGGTTCTCGAGATCTTAGGGGGGGCCAAAATGGCCCCCCCAACGGGGCGCGTTGCTCGGCAGAGCCCAACGGGGCGCGGGTTAAGAAAGTTAACCGAGATCATTTCAAGTAAACGACCTTAGCCTGAGTTTCACGTGACCTTGGCACCAACAATCAATGGGGCAAACATTAGATAGTATATTGCACATGTTGTCACGTCCCTAATTACGAAACGACTATGGAAACACACAGAACATGTGCGCTGACTTTCAATTGCTATTCTGGCCTGACATGATCTTGAGAAAAATAATCACAGGTTAAAGGTAATTTGGTTCAGGGATTTGAAATTCTCGGAGAAGATGCAAAAATGATAAGGGCTATTTAATTTTCCGGGAAGTTATAAAATTGATAAACTCCAGGGCATCTCACGGACATTGACAATATAAAAACAATGCGAATAAAACCAAACGTTTCGGACAAAAACGTGCCTTCGTCAGTGCAGTGGAGAAAAATAAGTGTAGGGTTAACATCAATGAGAACTATATGCGGCACCGTCTCGGTCTGGCCAGCCGGGTTGCCGATAAAATACACAAATGTTTATAAGCTTCCATGATGTGCTTAATAAACTGCTGAAAATATATCTTTAAAAAATAAAGATAACTACTTCATCGATTTAGTCGAAAGAAAACATGTATGCCAGTTACTTATTTCTTGCCACTGACGGATACTTTTTTTGTGCGAAACGTCTGGTTTTATTCGTATTGTTATTGTATTGTCATTCCCTGTGAGAAAAAAAGGATAACTCTTTAGTTAGTAACCATAAGAGCGAAACGGCTTAATGTAACACAATTCACTGTGTATACGAAACCTATAAGTCCCTAAGAATAATCCTATTTACAGCTTTTAAAAAGATACAGCTTATACAGCTTAGGCATACAATTTTTCTGCATTAGGATAATATTCATTTATCTCCACAGAATATGGTAAATTAGTGCTGCTGAATTTCGCTTTCAAAGCGTCTCCTCCAGGCATTCCACAGTTCTCTAAGTGCCATTTTGGATCACGGAACATGGCTGGACGCGGGACAGGTCCGTCTGCGAGCTTGGACGGACCACGTGACCACCTCCTCCCCTCCCCCTCTTTCCCGTCCCCTTCCCCAGCAGGGCGTCCGATCTAACCGCGCCCCAGGCAGTCGGCTCGGTCCGACCATCACTGGTCGAGCCACGGCCCGCGGTGCCGCCTGAGTTTGTGCCGGGTGCAAAACTGGAGCAGTAACTAGCGCCGGAACTAGTAATCAGCACGACCATCGTCAGATGGCAGGAGTGAATGGAATAAGCGGTTCCAGGTTTCAGAAGGAATGGGGCAGGAAAAAGCGCTGAAAACAATGTTTTGCTGATATAGCCATAAAAAGTTCACTGAATTAGGAGAGCAGCACATCAGTTTAAAGCCCTTCAGATGGTGGTTTTAATAAACGCACAATCATTTCCCAATTCGCCTCCAACGGTGTCACAGGCCAAGAATACGCTGAAATACTAGTGTGTACAGAAGCAACTGCGGGTCCCTGTACCAGTCCCGTGAAGCCCTCGAGCCTCCAGCTGTTCCAGGAGGCGGGACGTTGTAAAGTACCTGTCGAAGTACACGGATGTCCACGGAACCAAGGTTTGCACCAGTCTCATCACCACAGACTCGCCCACCGTCCATGGCTTGCCTTCAGCCAGGGGTGTCGTTTTCCGAAAATGATTGGTAGGGCCCAAAGGCGGCGGCCGCCCGTATGTGACGGGGCTTACAAGGTAGGGTACCCCCAAATCTGCCTTTCTCATCGGATTTCGGCCACTTATTTTTTCGCCCTGGTCATTGACAAGACAAACCAAAATCTAAAAAAAAAAACTTTGGAAGTCTAGGTCCTCACCGAGCCCCATGCACAAAACGTGCAGTTAACCCGCGAGTTGCGGGGGGGGGTGTTAAACGCTCCCACTTTTTTCGCCGCGCTATAGCTTAAAAACGGCGCGCCGCAGGCGCGCCAAAATTTATCTACCTATAGGGAATTGATTGAAGTTTATCGTGACAAAGTTTCAAAATAATCGGTCGGAAAATTTTTGAGATATCAAGGTTTTAGTAACGTCATGATTTCTGAGTTTTCGACCAAAAACGGCATATGCTCAAAACATCATGTAAAATCACAGAATAAGGATACAGACATGCCGTAAATGCCATTAGACTGCCAATATCATAAACAATCAAATCGTTATCTTCGATTTTTGATTATCGTTCCGCATTTTCCAAAATCTTGAACTGAATCTTGGCAATTTCTCGTGACTACTTCACGACCATGATACATACATTTTTTAAATTGAACTTTTTGAGCCAAGCACGTACACATACCTATGTTAAAATGAATGTCACCATCGTGTTTTACGTCCAAAATTACCCATAAAACATGTGTCACAGGCTTTGAATATCAGTTTCGATTTTCGGGGATATGTGCCTACCTGGTTGACCTGACCTTAACCCTGACCTATCCTTGACTGACCCCTAGGTATATGGATCTGACACTCTTGTAGGCCTTATATGAAGGCTTGTGCACCCATAGGTGGCGGAACGGGGAGGGCACCGGGGCACCGTGCCCCCCTTTGATTTTGGCATTTTAACATTAGCTCTATGGGCGTTGCACGGAAAGAATGGGACCAATAGTCGGCAGTGCCCCCCCCCCCCTAATTGAAGGTGTTCCGCCGTTACTGTGTGCACCGTTTTGACAGAGTTCGTGCCGAGAGACGCCCATTGCAAGGTTCTGAAGTCCATGCTACTGAAAGCTCGATTTCAAGTGTTTGACCTGACCTTGACCCGACCTGTGACCTCAAAATTTAACTTTAAAGTATTCATCTGAAGCGTCTCGTCGTGTTCTTTCGTTTGCCGCCTCGTACGTTTCGCTGCGCCTATTGGTTCTCGAGTTATCGGCTGGGGGCGTTTAACGCCCCCCGCCCCCTCCCCAGCAAACGGTGGGTGGCGAAATACCCCAGCAACGGCCGGGTTAAACAGGCAATAGTGTCCGAGGAATCCACGCCATTCTGAAAGAGGCCCACGCCGACTTAAAAGGACGACTGTGCTGAAAGGGCCAGGAACGGCCTTGAGGGTCCAAGCCGACTAAAAAAAGACGGCTGCAGGGCCAGGAACGGCTTTGAAGACCAACGCCAATTGAAGCGTTTGACAACTAACGAGGTCTCAAAACACCACGATAGTTAAAAAGATCTGCTTGCCCAAATAAAAGGATGACAGTACGAGGGGTCTTCAGAAAGTTACGGGCCAGACCATGAAAGAGCAGAGAGATACAGCATCGACTTATTAGACCAAAAAGTTCATTTATTCAAATAACCATCGTTAAGACAAACACATTTCGCGCAGCGCCTCGCGAGAGCTGAAGGTCTTCATAACCAAGTGGGTTTTGGACTCATCCTGCACGTCCAAGAGGGCTGCTTTTGTCTCCCTGCTGTCAGCGAAGTTTCCACTTCCAGGCCGTAATTCCAACTCCTTCATTGTTCGGCCCGGATTTTTTTTTGAACGCCCCTCGTAGATTATGAGCTTGAGTTTTCGTGATCTGATGCGGTAATGACCTGGCGTTGGACCCTCGGGGCTCGGGAATCAGGCTGCATCACCCAGTACCCACTCAAATAAATATACCTACTATGGCCTATTCTGGAGCATCGCGGCACCCTCCGAAGTTGGTGTAGGGCTTCCAGCGGCTGGTGTGGAGACGGATCGGGGTCTATTAGGGGCAGTCGCGTGGTATGCGGGACTCAGAGGCAGTTATGGACCAATTGGTCTTTCGAGCCTATTAGAATCCACCAAGGACCAGAGTCCAAGACACGACACCTCATTATGTCAGCTACATGTGCACCTACTGTGACTAGAACCTTATATATGTAAATATGTGCGTATTTGTTCATCTGTTTATTTTGATTTTGTTATCATTTGATACGTAAGTGACAAAAGATTGGTAGGGCTCAGCGAACATTAGTAGGGCCCAAATAAACGTTGGTAGGGCTTGGGCCCTACCTAGTGATGTCAATTACAATCAGGATACCGATACCAAACCAAATACCAACCAAAACCATGGGAAAATACCGAAACCAAACCAACTTGGGAAAATGAGGGAAATACCAACTTTTTACCGATTTCTTAGCCTCTTATACATTAGTGAGGGTTTATAATACCAACAAAATACCAAACACATTACGATTGAAAAACCAAATACCAAGTTGGTATCGGTTTGGTATCGGTATACCAAAAAGTTGGTATCCGATTGACATCTCTAGCCCTACCAGGCCTATACAAAACGACGCCCCTGCCTTCAGCGCCTCCGTCGTCAAGCTTCTTCCCTTGGTAGACTTCGAAGTCGAGAACGAGTCCTCGCGGTGATGCCAGCAGGAAGTTCTTAAGACCTTCTGGGCAGACTTGTAAACGACTCTGAGTTGATTCATGAATCGACTCAGAATCAAACCGTTTTTCGATGAGTCATGAGTTGATTCGAATCACTTCATCGAGGAACTTGATGAGTCATGAGTTGATTCGAATCAGTTAAATTTAACATCATGAGTCATTTGATGAATCGATTCAAATTTTCAGACTCAAACAAAGAATCGACTCAAAAAAAATTTGAGTCGTTTACAAGTCACCATCACCACCCTAATAATCAGTGCTAGATCACCCCCTCAGCTTTAGCCATCACTTAACTCCATATTTCAGACTTACAAGAGCCTCAGAGGCTCAGGCACAGGCGCCTAATGAGCCAAAAGCATTTGGCAGTTGGTAGGTACTTAGTCTTACCAAACCAAGTGCCTGCTACACTACCTAGGTACCTACATTTTACATGTCAGAAGTCAGAATTAACACCTGCGGCTGCCTCCCCTTCTCCCAGTCCCAATTTGGTCCCAATAATCAATCAACAGCATAAGAGTTTGGGCGTCGATAGAGTCAAATACGCCCAAACTACCTATAGCCTATAAACTACCTATAGGCTATGCTATAATATAAATAACCTCACATATAAACCGCAAAATTGCGATGCTCAACTGCCAATAAACCACAAAATGCACATTTTTCCATGAAATAGAAGTTTAAAGGGACACTCCCACCTTAACATTAGTTTTGAGTTGAGATAGCCAAATTGGTGGCCATGGCCTGCAAATACCGGTTTGGGCACTCACAACATCGACAAATGCTTTAATTCGGAGATATGGAATTTCAAACTTGCAGTTTTCGGATTCTAAGGGGCTAGTGCATTGGTATGCCCCCTTAGAATTTGTGACGTCAGCGGAGATCTAACGATTTTTAAATCTTTTACTAAAATGTTTGGTAGCACGCGGTGGTATATGCTGCTTTGCGCGCAACAAATGCCGCACTTTCAAATAAAGTCGCTAGGAACAGCGGAGATCCCAAAAAGTAAACAAAAGTAAAAGTCTAATATCTTGAAAACCGGTGAATATTTTTCGATGAAATTTGGTAGATATTCGTTTTCGCTCTTTCTGAACCGAGCGACATCACTTTCGTGCCAATTCATTAACTTTTTTGAAGGTGGGAGGGTCCCTTTAAAAAGAAACTTGTTTTATGACATCATAGAATCTTCAGAATAATGCAAAGGAGCGGCTTTGAAATATTTCCTCAGCGATCTCCATTCGCCTAAAATATGTACTATGAGTGACGTCATGAATTCGAGAATAGAATGTGAAAGTCATAGTATGTTTTAAGAAAACTACATTAATGGCGCAGTTGATAACTTTCACGTCTGAATCTCGTGACAATTTGGCCGGATGACGTTGCCCGAATTGCACCAATGACAATTTATTTTTACCAAAAGAGCCACTTGGTCAGTGCTCCGGTGCTCCTGATATCGATTAATATTCAATGACGTCATTTTTAATCTAAACTTGTAGACTAACAATATTTTTTTATATTCCTTCATTTTAATCTCCACGTTGAGCCAACATAAATGGTAAGTGACGGATGGGCTCTATCTAGCTGGCAGCCAGTTGGCACTGCTAAACTAGGTGCCGTTTGGAGAATGTTGTATGTATACCTACATTAAACTTTCAATGAGTCTCAACTCAAGATCATATCTGATTCTGAGGCCTGAGCCACTCATGCAAGGTCATGGCCTCCTCGTGGCCCATGGAGTCCCTGCCTGATGCTGAATGTTTCACAGGTGGGATTAATCCTATTTTTGAGGTAGTGTACTGTTTTAATAATTTTATCTGATAAGTAAGAAGTAGTAACATTTGTCTCATTATCATGTAGAAAAAGTTTGATTAAAAAAAAAACATGAATGCCTCTCGGAACTTGTGCTTTTGAATTTTCAAATAAGACTTTCTAGGTAATAATAAGAGATAGGTTACTATGCTACTCCTTAGTCCTTACTTATATTATAATTGTCTCTCAGAGTTACTTACAAATTTATCTGACATTGCACTGTTGACTGTTGAGTGTTGAAGATAGGTAGGTGTAAGGTAGGTACCTATGTACCTAGTCCTACTAGGTAGCTGCTTGAATCTTTGGTCAAGACTACTATGCTGCTTAATACAATTGTGGTATGCGGCATATTCATTTTATCATAGCTTTGAGTCAAATAATCAACAAATGCCTATAGTGAGTCATGGGTTGAATGAAATAAGTTCAATAAAAATGTCGTGTGAGTCATGAGTTGATTTGAATCGATTCATCAAAATGTGTGAGTCATGAGTTGATTCGAATCATTCCGTTGGCTAGTTGCTCGAGTCATGAGTTGATTCGAATCATTTTATCGAGGAACTTGATGAGTCATGAGTTGATTCGAATCAATTAAATTTAACATCATGAGTCGTTTGATGAATCGATTCAAATTTCCAGACTCAAACAAAGAATCGACTAAAAAAAAATTTGAGTCGTTTACAAGTCTGCTTCTGGGTGAGGCTTTCCAGGCACATACTGCTTCAGTGTCGTTTTCCCCGTGAAAGGAATCATCTGCTCGTCGATGGACACCTGAGGAGGCCTTTCCTGCTGCAGACAGCCACTTCGAACGCTTTCGACGAGGGGACGCACCTTCCACAAGCGGTCCTTCTTCTGCTCATCGGTGACGTCGACATCATTCACTACTTTCAAGTGTCCCCGAATGAAGTGGAAACGATCCCGAGTGAAAGCGTCTGCCACTGCTGCGATCCGCGTTGGTTGTGACCAGTACATGCGTATCCAGGGGAACTTGAGCACAGACATCAGCAAGCTAGCCCCGAAGAACTGCTCGCACTCGTCGTTCTTCAAGAGGAGGCTTTTGCCCGTTTGAGCGACCGCATGCTGATTAGTTCGCAGCGCGATGGTTCGATACATTTGAGGAGGGATGAACACTTCCATGTACTCTCGGGGAGTCTTCACCCGAGCCTGGGAGGGACCTGACCTCTCTGGGATACATCGGCCAGCATCACCAGCTCCCTGCTGGCGAGACTTCGGAACGAACTCCTCCGATCTTCTGTAGAACACGCGCCTGGGCAACGGATGCTCGGAAGGATCATCGTCATCTCCGGAAACACCGTGTGCATCGTCCTCGCTATCGTTTTCTGGCCCTGAGGACTGTATTTGGTCTGGACCAGGACTGAAGTCTTCATCAGTCATCGAGGGAATCATCCAGGTCGGAATCTCTCAAGGACTGGAGGTAGGTGGCGATCTCCTCTGGGGTCCTCAGGACACCTTGGAACACACACACAGTAAGGAGGATTAGATAGGTACCCATTTTGAATGAAATAGCTAGCTAAGTATTCTTGCGTATCTAAAATAAGAATGAATCATATTATGTATGAATCATAGTGTTATGTGACGAAAGTGTACCATATTAAACAATTTTTGTGGGTGCGATTACCTGGTGTATACTATAGTGTACAACGCGACCTAATTTGCTGAAAACTAAGGGAATATTTGACACCAGGAAGGGAAAATGAGCTCTTTTGAATGTTTATGTAGCTCAATGACAATACATCGCGCTCCATTGGAAATTATTCTACGAAAACATATTTTTTATAGAAAATAACTTCGCTCTGCCGAATGTACACTATAATGGACATGACCTATTTGAACCACTTGCCTTCATGTGAACGGCTATATATTTATTTTTGCACCTTAAGGGAATCACCCAAGCTTCACTTAAAACGGACCAATGTAAAGATCGTTAAATTTTGCACGAAATACACGAAAATACTAAATTTCCCGAGAGCTCACCTGAAGCGCGCTTCCCCCGCGAGGACGCCATCACTAACGACATCCGGTGGCAAAATAAAAAAGCGTTGTCGAGTTAACTGACCGACAGGTGGCAGGCCCGGAGTGTCAAAAAACATAGGAGAAACTTAACCGAGAAGCTGACACTGAAAGAGGCGGTCCCAGCCGCCTAAATGTCAGTGTGTACTCTATAGTGCACAAAAAGAGCCAAGAGGATATATACGTAGGTCAAATATTGACCTTAACTCAAAAGTAAGATGCTCACTCGCGAGATCTTGTTAAGAGCAATCCGTTGGTTTTTGTCGCAAGGCGCTAGGACACTTCGTTTAGGAACAGCAGAGGGATGCACCGACGAAACCCCGCCGTGGCCGCCCGGGCCGACCAACGCGCCGCGGCACCCGACCGCAACGGACGAATTAGTAGCGCCGGTCAGCCCTGTGCTAGCGCCTTCATTCTTTCACAGTACGGCTCAGAAATGATTAGGGAATGCTATGGTATGGTGCACTAACGGGCTCACACTGTGTAAACTGCTGTAGGTGAGACGAAAGCAAATATTTTTAAATAAAAAACTGCGATTGCAATATGATGACAAATAGTTAGATCAACGCCACACCAAAAGAGATACGGCTTTTTGTGACCCTGCATTAAAAACAGCAGACTTTGTGGATCATTGCCATGTATATTTTTGCCATTTGTATGAAATGAACGCACGCTAGCGGCGTTTGAAGTTGCGAGTATCTGACAGTCATTTTACGACACAGAAAATGCCACGACTTCTGACAATCATACACGAGGCCGGTTTTGATAAAAACATGAAAACCATGTTTTTTCAGACACTCCAAACATTTGCCTGACTGGCCATATTACGATTTATTCGATAAGGATAACTTGAAATTTGGGCCTTTTCGGTATTTATGGCCACTCGTGAGTCGTGAACCCCATTTGCATCATTGTGTAGCGGTGGGTCGGCGAGTCGACAAGGGTCATTTCACGCTTCTGTGTGGATGACTTTGATCCATCGTGACGCTCAGTTGTGTGATTGCGCCCTGTTGCCGGCTGTGAGAAGCGCATATTAATATTTGAGGATATTTTATTGCTGCATATTGTTTCTTTGGCATTCAGCTTTCACTGGAAAACGAAACAAACATGCATATGCTTTTAAGAATGTCCTGGACAGCTGGTTGAATAAAGAATTATTACGTTTTTTACAAAAACGCAATTTTTTAAAAAGGCCATCAAGCGATTTCGATAAAAACACATTTATGGCATCAGCCCACCGTCAGCTTTCGAATGGTAGGTATATGTCGTTTCTTTTGTGAATGATTTGACTTTCCGACGAACCGTGCCAGAGCGATGTCATGCCGTTCATCTCATCCGGATAGGCTACAAACTGCCGGTGCAGCTTCAAAACACGGCATCCGTCTGCCTTGCCCTCAGAATCTCTGAACATCTGAACCAGACAGACAGACAGACAGACAGACAGACTGTCTGTCTGTCTGTCTGTCTGTCTGTCTGTCTGTCTGTCCTCAGAATCTCTGAACATCTGAATCACTCATGCTTATTCGAAATTTCCTTCCTAATTTTCCTTCTCCCTTTCTTATAGTATGCCTAATACGAGGCTCATTATAACTGTGTTATAACTTTGTTTATTGTAACTATGTTATGAAGAATATGGAATACCTTGACGGCTAGATTGGGCTGTGGTCCATGTCGGCACTTTGCAGCCCATTCATGGCAATATTTCACATTAATTATCAGAATATTATCTCTATATTCTCAAAAGCGCTCCGTGGTGGTCCGTTGGCGAACACTACCTGTGGCCTTGACACAATGGTCGAAATATCTGGCCGTTGACATTGGTCTAGAGAGAGAGTGAGAGAAACGGTCACGAACAGCTCCTTGGTTCTGTCAGATGCTGGGATTCGCTGACCACCGGCGCCACGCAACCACTGCACTCAGCTGTTTTCTCCGAAGCGCCAGTGAACGACCTCGCGACCTTCGTTCTCCCCTGCCCGTAGCCAAGCTGTGGCTGAACAAATCCGTCAGCGCTTGAAAAAACTGCGCGGCAATGGAAAACAACCCCTATCCCGCTAAAAAAAAGAGTGAGAAAAGCAGCAAACCCAAAGTCTGCTCTCACTTCTGTGTTGGCCCGTCTCTTGTGTCCTGATTATTTATTCAATTGCTTATAAAACGCATCAATCATACATCATCACAAGACCCACCACCGCCAGCAGCCACTCGCCCACAAACAAGTGCAGCTTTGTAGGATAACTATATAAACTTTATAGGTAGGAAATATAGACTATAAAAAAAACTTTATTTATATTGTCCGCGTATAAACTTCGGCCCTCGGGACCCTGCTAGTGGTTCAAGTCCCTAACTACAGGCACGTGGTTATGCCCCGGGGCTCCGTATCTCACTCACTACTGTATTCTGTGTGGGTTCCCTCACTTCGAACCGGTCACATGATTTACCTCGCCCGAGGCTTGGTCAAGTGACCCGAGCGCAGTCTGGGCGCTGCGGTGCCATGGGGTCGCGACCTATCGACACTGCAGCCGGCCGGGCCAGGTCAGCCCGCGGATCCGTGGCGCTGTGGTATGGCGTCGGGCTGGTCTTTGAATTGTCGTGTGTTCGGATCGCGCGGGAGTCGTTGCTTTTCTACAGAAAGGAGATCTGTGCTATTGTAACTTGACAGCTGATTGGTTAATAGCTTCGTGTTTATCGTTGCGTGCCTTACCTGTTTAGTGTTTATGCGTTGCATCTATTTTAATTATCAAGAATAGAAAATCATACCTATTGCAGCGACTTGCATACCTACTTAGATCCCAGATATTTACAACTGCATAGACATGTCATTTCCTAAATGTTACGTAAATGTTGTCAAAGGTGCCGCCAACATCTCTGCTCGTTGCACCAATGCACTAACAAGGACCATTTTCACTTATGCCTGCATTTGTAAACTGTAGGCCAAGGCCCTACCTGTCACACATAATCTGGCACACCTGACCCCACGGCCTTTAGTTACATCCTTGGCTCCCGGACCTGGCTCCGCCTGTGTTTACAGTGTGGAGTCCTTCACCACCAGTCGGTCGGTCACGTGACTGACCTAGCCCGAGCCCCGGCTGTCTGACCAGAGTGCGGGCCGCGTGCCGACTGATCGTTTCGCCCACAATTGATACACCTCCGCGGCTTCCGACAAACTTATCTACTTTCAAATTGGGAGTCTGTGCCTTGGTCTGTGCGTATTCCGTGGCGTAGCAGCAGGGTGCTGGACTATGGATTGGAGGGTTGTGTGTTCGGGCCACGCTGGGGTGATTGCTTTTGTTAGGAACTTGTTTTTCCTAGCGCGGCATTAAATTAATTCTTGTCTTCCTCGGGACGAAGTCATCATGCTCCTCACGTTTCCCTTTCCAGACGGCGGTCACCCCCACCACACGACCGGTGCAGGTGACGGAAACTCTTCATTCGATTACACCATTTCCGGGGTGACCGTTTGAGCGGCAGGACGGGCTGTCCTATCGGGACGTTCCCATCCCACTATCGGTACGATCTTTGCCGCTGCGGCACACCCTCGAAGGTCCGCGCAGCCCAGCGTTTTACGCCCGTGGAGGTGCATCGAAGTCAGCGAAACGATCAGTCAGCACGCGGCCCGCATTTCTGTCACCCGGCCAAGCCTCGGGCTAGGTTAGTCACGTGACCGACTGACCAGTGGTAAATGACTTAACACTGTAAACACAAGGCGGAGCCAGGTCCGGGGCCCACGCAGAGGCGGATCCAGCTCAGAGTTTTTTTTTTTGGGGGGGGGGGAGGTAAACCATAACAATTTATCGATTCTTTCCATGCATCGTCCATAGGCGTAATGTTAAAATTATGCCGTTTTGGGGCAAATGCCCATTTCGCCCCCCCCCCCCCCCCTGGATCCGCCACTGGGCCCACGACCTAACTAACGGCTGTGGGATGACAGCGTAGGTATCAATTACAGTTTGCAATTGCAGGTCAAAGCCTGTGTAAATGGTGGAACGTGTGGAGGTGTTGGCGGCATGCCTTGACACCACTCAACATCCTTGATGACATCTCTCTGCAGACATAAGTAACTGGGCTTTATCTATTGAAGTCGCTGCAATATGCTTCCTTTCTATACCCACTAGTAGATAATTTTAAGTAATGCTACGCGTTAACAGGTAAGGCATGCAACGACATACAGGAAACTATGAGTTCATACAGCCAGCTATGAGTTCAATGGCACGGATCTCCTTTCTGTAGAAAAGTTACGACGTCCGCAGGATCCGAACGCACCGCCTCTCAATTACAAGCCCACCTTCTAACCACAGCGCCACGGACCTGCGGTGGTTTTCGAGTGTTATCGCAGTGAAACTGTTGTTCTGATAGGTGGCGACCCCATGGCACCGCGGCGCCCAGTCTGCGCTTTGGTCACTTGGCGAGCCTCGGGCGAGGTCAGTCATGTGACCAGTTCGAGGTGAGGGCTCAGCCACACCCAGTCTGCGAGGCAGGGGAGAACGTGGGTCGCGAGGTTGTTCACTGGCGCTTCGGAGAAAACGGTCGAGTGGTTGCGTGGCGCCGGTGGTCAGTGAATCCCGAGCTGACAGGTGGGCCTCTCAGCCAACGTTACCATGTGGGGGGTGAGGGAGGGGGCCACACAAGTATTTGACGACGCATGGTTATCTCGGAATGTAAGAAAGCAAAAAAGATAAAGACGCAGTAAAAAGCAATCTATAGCCCACTGTTGGATTTTTCATGGGTTATTATTCCATCAGATTATCGCTAAGGTCACAGCAGGTCACCAGCATTAAAATTATCACGAATTCTGGTTCTCCATTTTGACAACTTCTCACAAGCGGCGCATAAGTCAAGTCGGGAACTATTAGAGCTACAGCGCCGTAGAAGAGCGCATTGAATAGCTCTTTGAGTTTTTTTTTGTGTGTATTTTCTCAGATTGGACCTAGAGTAAATGGTTTATACTCCAGAGGGCAAAAACTTTCAAAATTTGACGTTTTGCGGATAGTTGTTCTGTAATAACCTATGGCGTCATGCTTTTATTACGTTAATTTAATCGGAATCGCGTTTCTTTCGTGAAGACGCGTCAAATGAACCATACGTTGAAATTTAAATTGCAAAAATGATCTCAGGTCAAGCTCATAGAAAAGATCATGTTGTGCCTATCAGTCGATCAGTCGATTCATATCATTGAGCTGAACGCATCGGTGTTTTTCAGCGTTCTATCATGTTCTATCTAAAGTCATTGTCAAAAACTGTTAACCCTCGCCGGCACAGGCCATTTTGCGTCCTTCGACGGCACAAGGGGGGGGGGGCACAACCCCCTCGCGTTTCGCCCCTGATCAAGCCAGGAAATTTGTAAACCTCATTACAAATGTTCTTGCAATAGTCTGCAAACGTATTCTACATAGTTTTATGCATAAAATTATTTATTCTTATTACAAGATTTATTTAGAAAAGTCATTAAATTCAATTAATTAAAGCCTTGAAGTATTATATCACACCTCACTGTCTCACTTTTTCCAGCAAAAAAAAAAATGAGCCGGGAGATGCTTAAAATTGAAGCACGCTCTTAGTTTTATAATAATGAGAAAAGCAGCCGGATGCTTTATTCGGCTCGATTTTTATTTGCAGCCGGTGTCTCGATTTTATTTTATAATAATGGCCTCTGGCCCCCAAAATCGTCACTGGTTTATCAGCCAATGAGCATCGAGGATTGCCATACGCTGATTGGTGGGATTACTGCAGTTGTTGTTTAGAATGCTTACGGTGCTGACAGCGCTAGCGAAGGTGTCTCCACTTTTCGTAATGTTGAAAGCCCGGAGCGTAGGCCCCGTGGCTCCTGCTATGATTTCAGACCATCGCTAACATAAAGTTTAAAGCATGCAAACTAAGACTGGATAGACAATTTGAAGCTTTCTTGCAAGATGATGAGCTGAGATGCTACGCACATTCTGGCGTCCTAACAGGGAGGTTCGGGCCACCCACCCCCGGTGATCCTAAATCAATAAACTGATGCTTTCATTGAAAGTCCTCTTCAATAAGTTTTAGTTTTGTCGCGCAAGGTCGACAATTCAACTACAAATTCCAGTCGAACAGAAAATATTATTTATCTTATTTCATGGAGCATGATTGAGCTTACCAAAATACATATGCGCCCAAGTGACCTCCATGAAGTAAGCTCTCATTGGCCGCTTATGCGGTTCCTGGGCTCTAAGAAAGATCAAGGTAGATACCAGCTGCGAGTATTGTTTTCATTGTCGAAAAAAGAATATGAATAATGGCACCGGCCCATAACTCCCGGTGCATTTTGATGGACCGAAAAAGCGCATGATTTATTGAAAGTTATATCGAGACAAAATAGTTCAGCGCAGATGTCTAATATCAGGCATACCAGGTAGGGTCGTCCGGCGATTCTACCTGATCGTGACGTCATCTGGGGGCAAGTCTTGAAGTCCCGTTTAAGTCCTATGCAAATGGGCGATTTTTGAAGCGCTGTAGAACAAACTCTGCTAAAGCTAGCACAAAACTAAATGCATCATCGGAAAGCCGAGACATTTTTCTTCGAATTATCTAAAAGCGTTTTTCACTAAACCCATTAGTTTTTCCAAAAATGCGTAAAAAAGCCCCCATGCCTCCGCAGCCCCCCTTCCGCCGGCCGCCACGCCGCCGCGGTAGTGTAGTGGTTAGGATGCTTGCGCCGTAATCCAAAGATCGTGCGTTCGAATCTAGGCGCGGGTCGTACTTAAATCGAAATTGCAGGCAGAATATGTGTTTTTTCTTGATAAATCACTTATAATACAGCTAACCGTTCATAAAACTATTGATAACAATTGACTGAAACCCGAAATATAGAATACATTCTGTTAAAACAAATTCAAATATGGCGGCCGTTGCGCCAGGCTCCGCCCCCGACTCCGCCCCTTCGTGTGACGTCATCTGTGCACTTGGACACACAGGGAGATAGGGGACGACATGGGCCGATATCAGGCACACTTTGCAGGCGAAAGGCAATTTCACGTACACAGAGTGAACACTGGGGCAGGGTTGTATACGACTCAATCAATAGCAATCAATTCAATCACGACAAATTTGGGAAACCAATCAAATCAATCAAGTCACAGCAGTTTTCGGGAATTGATTCAATCGACTCAAACGCGACAATGAAAGGAATCAATCAACTCAATCAAACGACTCAAACCAAGACATACATTAGGTTTTTTGCCCCACCAACTTGGAAAAGTGTCTATAGCAGTCTGGTGTACCTACCTACCTTCCTAGTACCTACCTACAGAAGAAACATAAAAATATTGTCATTTAAAATTATAAATTGCCATGCCATTCAAAGTTTCTATGTAATAAGGAAGGATACCTAGTGATGGACAGGTGGATCATGATATTGAGGTTCAATGGGTAGAATTGGAGCAGAAGTTTCATTTAATGGGTGCAAAATAACCCAGTAGTTGACTCGCCCCTTAACCCAAATCACCACCTTTCACCTAAAAGTTGTCAGTTTAATTTTGGCCATATTCCAACTCCATTTACACTAAATATCAGATATTGCAGTTGAAAGTTGGCTGCTCGGATTTTGGCAGTGTTCGTGATTTGGCCATTTACCCTACACCATGTCTATTTTAATGGATAATATGCATCAATAACATATTAACCACAGGGAAATAGAAATAAATATCTTACCTGCATCATGCATGTGACGGTTTCGGTTAGACAGAGACTGACGGGCAGCCTGAAAAATATTTCCACACAATGTGCATTTGAGACGTGGGATGTTGTCAGATTGGGAAGGAAGAGATTTGAAGTATTTAGCGGTCCACGACTCTGGACGTGGCATGTCAATGTTAGGTACCTATGTGAAGAATTCAAAACATTTTATTGCAATACAATTTGAAACTGTTAGGACTGGGGGATAGGGATGAGGATTAAAAATATATTTAAAAGGAAATGGAGAGGACAGGGACTCTGGAACCACAGGATAAGTTAACAATGAAAAAATGAAAATAAGAAACAATGAAAACGTTTTGCCAATAAGTATGCTAAGCTTTTATAAATCCTTATTCTACGTCTTTTGATATTTTGGTAAGATGACGTCATTGATTATCATGTACGGTAGATGATCATAAAATAAATCGGTTGTACAACACCAATTTCGTTTTAATTATTATTTTATTTGAAATAAAACCAGTTTATAATATTCGGTAAAATGTTTTAAGGAAAATGAAATATATTAAATATGTTATGCTTAGGCTCTCAAGAGAAAAGGATCAACAAACGTTCTGCTGCAAATTAATGCAGCAAATTAGCTATTAATTAGGTACGCAAACGTAATTAGCGAGACGAAAACGGCGCTTTTGTTTCAGTTAGTTTTGTAGGGGTTTCAGATATTTTATAGAGTGGGTTGTTTCTGAGGAGATGTGGAGATGTAAATTATTAATTAATCACATTTTATTAGTATATAGGGCCTTGCACTTTATCATCTGGATTAAAAAAGAAACGTTTCCTGCTGAGTGCAGAAAGGTAGGTAGGTGCATCGCCAGGTTCTATCACCAGGATTGGAGCAGTTATTGCAGTTGAAAGTCAAAGTTGGCTGTTCATGTTTAGGCCCTGTTCTTTATTTGGCCATCTACCCCATATTGCAGTTGTGATGACAAGCAGTTTTCAGTGTAGTTTTGTGATCTTTGATGTCATCAATTGGTGTAATTATTTTTCGTCAACTAAAACTTATTTGAACTTTCCATTCAATCGACTCAATCATACGAGTCACTCTAATTTTCGGGAATCAAATCAGTCAACCAGTCGCTAAAGTCAAACGAGTCAGTCAACCAGTCATCTCGAAAAGTCAATCGACTCAATCCAATCAACTCAAAATACGCGTTGAATCAAATCAATCAATTCAATCGACTTGATTGGTATACAACCCTGCACTGGGGTCTAGCCACTGTCCACTGGAAGAGAATTGCCTTTTCACAAAACCGGCCCATACCTCCCAGGTCTCCCCTATGTAGACGAAGCTCATGAAACACGTTGCAGATTTTTTTTTATCCGTCACTTCAACAAAAGGAAGTACATTTAAATGGGAAGTGTAACATTTAAGTCATCTTAAAAGGGGCAGATTAATAAATGTGTAAGCGCGTCAAAATTACCAAAACTTAGCACGAGAATTGCTTTTTTCTGCTTATATGTATTTGGACATCTTTGCCAAGCTCCATATTTGCATATTGCATATATGTTCATGTAGCCTTAGTTTGCACTTTTACGCACTTCATTGCACATTTATATTTATTGCGCAAAACATTTCAAGTCATTCCATGAATTCGAGGCTTACCTACCGCAGCTGAGTTTGTATTTCAAACTATGGCATCTCCAGACATGTTCAACGACGACCAAGATGACCCCACGATCGAAGAAGAGAGCGCAAGTAACACCCAGGCCCATGTCACTCCACTTTTGATGACATCATAAGGGGGCCTCAGGACAATTAATGGCGCGGTGCGCCACAATCGCTCCCAAGCTACTGGCCAACAGCTGCCATTTTTGAAAATATTATTTTGAAATAAAGTTTCAAGTAATGAAAATATTGTAATGAAGTTGTAACTTAAATCCATACCATATCTAAAAACTTACTGAAAAATGATTTATCCATAGTAAAAATATAAGCTCGATGTGTTTTTACGTTGCTTTCCTGCTGCTGCAGAGGGTTTTTAAATCGTCTATATCTTCAAAACCGGCCATTTCTTAGCATATTGCTGCTCTTTATTGTCGCTGGAAAATTAGTTGGGCTTTCCATTGACATCAACGGCTGAGCGGTATGTGCAGAATGCCATCAATAATCTTCAAATGAAGTTAGTCATTTTTACGTTGCAAAGGAATGGAGTACCCCTTGCGAGCATCAGGGATGACGTCACTCAGGATCTGTCTCTGATTGGTCGGCGGGGGAGTGACTGTACCTTCTATAGATGGCCTTGGTAACACCGAGTTTGTTGAAGTCCCGACGAGGCGTGGTGTTAAGCCTGGCACCACCTGGCACCAAGCGGGGCAAATACAACCGTGTGTCGGCTGATGCTAAGATAATAATTTTTTATTCCTACTAAGCCGGCGGTGATTGGAAGCCAACTGCCAACACTAATGGTGTCACCGTTAAAACAGCCTACGGGTACAGCCCACCGCTAAAGTAATGTGTGGTTTTACCAATCTCAACGGATGGCTTTGACCGACGATTTTTAAATGCGGACAGATTGAAAAGAAGACGTCAATAGATAAAGTTGTAGCCAAGGCCATCTACAGAAGGTACAGACACTCCCCCGCCGACCAATCAGAGACAGATCCTGAGTGACGTCACCCCTGATGCTCGCAAGGGGTACTCCATTCCTTAACAACGTTAAAATGACTAACTTCATTTGAAGATTGTTGGTGACGCTCTACACATATCGCTCAACCGTTGTTGTCATTGGAAAGTTAAACTAATTTTCTAGCGATAAAAAGAGCAGCAATATGCTAAGAAATAGCCGGTTTTGAAGATATGGACGATTTAAAAATCCTCTGCAGTTGCAGGAAAGCAGGGCCTCCTCTAAGGAATTTTCACTGGGGGGGGGGGGGCAGAGGCTCAGAAGCCAAACCTAGGGTACCCCCAAATCCGGTTTTCTCATCGGATTTAGGCCACTTACTTTTTCGTCACATCCCTGATGCCATGATCTTTATTATTTTGAGAAAAAAACGAAATAGTAGGCCACCTGACCCTATACCGGTGGATACAGACCGGCACGGGTAGGATGACATTTGGTGCAAATATCCCCCGCAACGTCCGAAATCGACGAAAAATTCCGGCTTTTCGAAAATGAAACAAAATGCCTATATTAAAAAAGTATTTAACGGCTTAGCAGTGCGTAAGGAATCTAACCGACCGCAGAAAGTGTGAGGGCTTAGGTATCGACTTCCCAAACGCTGGAAACCAACAACTAACTGCCTGAAAACAGCTCACCATCCTAAAAAGCTACTTGCCTGAGAATGACTTCAGAAACAGGCCACAGGTGAATGAGAATGAGGGTCAGGTAACAGGGTAATTATATTTTCCACCAGAATACCTACTAAAAGTGTTGCCACGCTGGGCCACTTTTTACGCGAGTTATTCGCGAAAAACCTAGGAGTGGGGTCTATCTCACCCCTCAATAAGTGAGAGGGCTTATCGCTGCCAGTCCCAAACACTCGAAAAAACTTATATCGTGCTCAGCCGCACTCTTATTTGACCGTAGAAAAATTTTCTCTTCAAGAATAAGCCCGTCTACCGAAAAAAAACAAAAACATCATACTTCTCCGTGTTGAACTGTTACCGGGGTTACATGAGCAAGTAAATGCGTATCAGGAACGGATTTTCCTATTCGCTCACCATTGTAGTCCGCTTGTAATCAGTGTTGCCGCGGCCAGATTTTACAGCGTACCAGGATCGCATCCAATTCGTACCAGATTGGCTGTTTCTGGCTGCGTACCGTACAAGATCGTCGTAGGTCGACTTGTTATTAATTCAGTACTTTAAAAATAGCCACAATTTCGGTATATTCATGCCAGCAAGTAATTTATGGCTCATTTGACCCAGTAGTTCGACCCATTCGTCTCCCCGCGTCGCACCTTGAAAGGTAGACGGGCCGAGGCGCTCTTCTGAAAGCTCCCGAATTACATACAGCATACCTACTTAACTTAAAATTGGCTTAAGTAATAGAGAAATCGAAATCCTGCCATCGAGAGGGGGGCACTCCAATTGAGACTGGCGATTGCACCCAGGATCCTAGCTTGCACCCATAATCCGAAAATTGCCACAACGTGATATGCTAGTGAAAATGGAAAATTATTTGTTGAATGTCATTTAGTTTTCCAACGAAATCGCACAATTTTGGGACACTGATTCAAACTAGCCTCTTTCCTTAGCCCTTCGGCCGTCGACGGAACTCACATTTCACTGTTCACAATACAACAACAATTCCCAATTATTGGTTATTGGTATCTCAGCTTACGAGCCACCACAAATCGTTGCATTTGGGCCCGGTCAATTCCCAACTCACGACACAACCTCTTATATTGCCTTGGACACAACAAATGCCCCAGCCTGCAGCCGGCGGACCGTTCTTGGCAATTTGCAATGGTACTTGGCAACCGGTGTGGCGCGCGGATTTTCCACTTGTTTACTTCTGCTAGCACACAACAGGAATAGGTATTAATAATTCTGAATCCGATGCACGACAAATTATGAGAAATTTGAAACACCATCCCTCCGGACTTAAACAATTTGGTTTTTTACTTATATTGAAAGAAATATTAAAATTATGCCAAAAATGCATTTCGACGAAAAAGTACCAGATTTCGTTTAGGCGTACCTCCGTACCAGAAAGTCAAAAAAGTACCAGATCTGGTACTGAAGTACCAGGACGGCAACACTGCTTGTAATGCGTATTAACTCTGCTCATGTAACCCCGAGCTGTGAGCGGTTGACTGATTGAGACTATAGAGCGCGACCGTTCGGGCTGTTTTCTTTCTCAAAATGATGCCCCGTTCGGGCTTCAGTCGGCGTTCGATTATAAAATCTGCAGTGTCTGACCTCATTCCGCGACTCATCCTGGGCGGATGTGTAAAAAAAAAAACTGTAGATAAGAAACCAACGATATGAGGAAACTAAAATTAGTAACGTGGTGATCGTGGAGATAGTCTGGATTGTTTGTTTGGTAACCTTTTAGTGAAATTTCCTCGTTTTTCGACGTGATTTGCTTAACTGCGTGCCCCCCCCCCCCCCCCAGTGATGCGATTTCAGCTCCACTGGGGGGGGGGGCAGCGGCATCACTGGGGGGGCGCGGCCCCCCCCCCCCCCAGTTAACATGTTAGAGGAGGCCCTGCAGGAAAGCAACGTAAAAACGCATCGAGCTTATATTTTTACTACGAATAAATCATTTTTCATTAAGTTTTTAGATATGATATCCATTTAATCAACAACTTTATGGCAATATTTTTATTACTTGTAACTTAATTTCAAAATAATATTTTCAAAAATGGCAACTGTTGGCAAGTAGCTTTGAAGCAATTGTGGCGCACCGCGCCATTATTGTCCTGAGGCCCCTTATGATGTCATCAAATGTGGAGTGACATGGGCCTGGTTGTAGCTTCAAGGGTGAAGATACATGTACGCTACATTTAAAGTCTCGTTGCAGTCTGGCTAATCGTTCCTAGGCTTCAGAGGCAGAACATACCCATGACTGAAACCACACATTACTTCCGCTGTGGACTGTACCTACGCCGAGGAGTTGTGGACAAAGACGGCGATGGGGCTCCTCAGATAAGAGCCTGTGCAGGTATATAGGGCCTTGCTGTGCAGGAAGTAAGCTCAGCGGCAGTGGCAAGATTGTCGGTTATGTGGAAGCCAACTCAAATTTCTCTGAAAGAAGTATCCGAAAAGCTAAGGGAGAAAGCTGGTGTAACCCCATCCTTGCCCCATCTACAAACACGATCCCACGATCCACAGACATCTGGACGGCCAGCTGTATACCATCAAGAATGCTCTGCCACAGCCGGCTCCGATGAATAGGGAAAATAAGGACAGATTAGCATAGTCTGTAGTCTATACAGAAAATGATGGATGCAAGCGGCAGGGGAAAGGAAGGCAATCTACATATATAGAAGGTGCAGTCACTCCCTCGCCGACCAATCAGAGACAGATCCTGAGTGAAGTCACCCCTGATGCTCGCAAGGGATACTTATTCTTGATAAGTTCTGTAAGTTTCATCTACCTGTGATAGATCTCCTTGCATTGATGGAGCTGCGATGTTACGACGTTTTCTTGACCGTGCAGAGGTTCACTTATGACGGCATAGGTCTGTGACCTGACCTGACCTGAAAATGAGGTTGGTGCCACAAAATCTGGCTTGAATCAAAGGTCAGGTATGCCAAGTTACAACTCTCCATCACCAGCGTGCTCACCCCTACTTTGCAGCCATGGTTTGCCGCACATTAACGGTAAAAGTTTTGGTCTGGCCGAGATTCGAACACAGGACCTTCCGATGTATCAAAAACATGGGGTCATATATGGACGAATATCTCGAAAACGGTTGGATGGGCTTGAACTTTTCATCCAAAAAATGGAAATAAAAATGTTTTAGCTATCTTTTAACATATTTTGTATGTGGATGCCCACACTACGAGACCTTGAAAACCGAGTGCGAAAAGTCGCATTTTAACACGCAACCCTATGGGCTAGTAGGAAAAGTCACGCCCATGCTGCCATATGACTTTGGAGGGGGCTGGAGATGCCATAGTTTGAAATACAAACTCAGCTGCGGTAGGTAAGCCTCGAATTCATGGAATGACTTGAAATGTTTTGCGCAATAAATCAGGGGGGCGACACGGCTATTCACGCAATGTATTCATTTGCGGGCCCCGCGGGGCCTCGCGATGACGCGGCTGGAGGCAACCACTCAGCGCGCTAGGATCCTTCTGGGGGGGCCGGGCGCCGTAAGGTGTGCAATGAATGGGCGGGCAGACAGCGATGAGGTAGGTATTGAATTTGAAATGACATCATGAGCAATTGGATGGGGAGAGAGAACGTTTCTAATGGAGCTGGGCAGGGCTGCGGAGTCGGAGTCGGAGTCGGAGTCGGAGTCGGTCGGAGTCGACAGTTGTGACCGGAGTCGGAGTCGGAGTCGGAGTCGATTCTAGAAACCCGAGCTGGAGTCGGAGTCGGAGTCACCGAAAATCTGTCGACTCCGCAGCCCTGCTAGGTCTGCGGAGTCGGAGTCGGGAGTTGGAGTCGGTCGGAGTCGACAATTCTGCCCGGAGTCGGAGTCGGAGTCGGAGCTGGTTTTTGAAAGCCGGAGTCGGAGTCGGAGTCGGAGTCGCCGAAAATCCATCGACTCCGCAGCCCTGGAGCTGGGGATGGGGGAAACCAAAAATATCACGGTCGGTTCAGTGCTCCGACGGGACTGGGCGCCGTACGGTGCGTAGTAATTTAGACGGGCAGACAGAGATGAGTTATCGGATTCGGCTCTCTGGTGGGATTTTAACCCTCGCCCGTAAACGGCGATCTGCCACCTTCGCCCATGCAGGGGGGGGGGGGTTGGTGCGACCCCCCCTTGGCGTTTGAAAACGGAGCGTCGTAGAGCTTAGCGGAAAAGACCAACGGATTACTCTCGCCGAGATCTCGCGATTGGTCGTATATTTTTTGGTCCTAGGTCAACATTTGACCTACTTTTGACCGGTCAAAGGTCAAATTTTCGGAAAAATAGACTTTTTCAAATTTTCCGCGGCGATTGCGGCAAAACGGTGGGAGATATCGACTTGAAACCTTCACTATCGTGTTCCTTGATCAATTCTCTATCGTTTGGTATGTATTTCGTTTCCCTAGCCCTAAAAATGGCGCGTTGGGAGCGCCGGAAGTCGGCAAGGTCACAGTCGGCGGCAGAAATTCGAAAAATCAAAATTTAAATTTTTGAAATCTGATTGTATTTTTGGATTTGGGATGTCCATTTGCTCCCTATAGAAGCTAATATTGCTGCATATTCCCATTGAGGTGACAAGAATTAGCAAAATAGTGGTTCAGGCGCTTTTCAAAAATAGTACCGGACGCTGTTCCTCTTGTGACGTCATAGTTCCGTGACCTGACCTGACCCGGTCAAGTTTCTTATACCATATGATAGCCAATACTTGCCCCAACATGCATGGGAAGTTTCATCACGATCCATCAACCGATGTCCGTACCACCGGCAGGAAACCTCGGGCGTTGGCACTCAGTTTGTGAAAATCCGGCCGGAGGCTGTTCCCTTTGTGACGTCATAACTCCGTGACCTGACATGACCCGGTCAAATTTTTTTTTTTATCAAAAGATGCGCAAGGTTTGCCCCATCAGGTACCCAAAATTTGGCGGCGCTGCGCGCCGCCGTTTTTGCACTATTTCCGAAAAACCTCAGGGGGGGGGGGTTGCACCAACCCCCCCCCCTACATGGGCGAGGGTTAAGACGTTTTTAGTTAAGCTCAGGACGGGGCAACCCGCTGGCGGATGCAAGGGAAGGCATTTGGGACAAATGTTATCCCCCACAGGCCCACATCCCGGGCAGCGTCCGAAATCGTTTTTCAAGAATAAAACGAAAACTTCACAACTTTTATGAGGAAAAGTGTATTGATCGAAGTGCACAGTAGTGCGCAAGGAATCGAAATCCGATGTTTTTTTTTAATGCACAGAAACCTTTTTTAGGGTATATGCCCCCCGATGTGTTCAAGACCGCTTCCTGGATTCGCCAATTAAGAATATGTCACGGTCGATTATCGAGCTTCGACGGGACTGGGCGCTGTATGCGTCGTACCTACAATGAAGAGGCGTACAGACACCCCACCCCACATCCTACTGCTCTACCCGTGCCTCTGGGTGAAGCACTGAAGCATCACGGAAGCCCACAGGACCTGCGAGTCGGCGAGGTGGCCGCCGGATACTGCAGCTCCCCGGAGTTGCCCGGGACCGAGGGTTTAACAGTAGTAATTTTCACTGGTGGTGAATCCTCGTAATGTAGAGATAATATCCTCAATGACCTCCGCTACGATTTTATATTCCTAAACAATATGGCTGACCAATTATGCTTGCCTACGTTCAGGCATTATCCCTGATGCTTATCCGCCCACTACAACATGTGTTGTCTGTCAATCAACCATCGCTCGACGACGGGATCAATTCTAACCATCGGTACTCGGTTGTCAATTCACCCACCCCGCTTCCCTAAAAATAGACGGGTCAGACTCGGCCTGGGTCCTAACGAGTCCTAGAATCGCCAGGGACGGGATCGGGTCGCCGTTATTGCACCGGTCTTAGCGTCTTTTGGTACATGTAGAGAAGACAGCTTCGACCACGGACGTCGGACCGTTCTACGAATGTACGCACCATCCAGGCCTAAGATGCGTCGAGCTTTATAAGAATGCAGTCTAGATCAATCAACATAACAATGGTGGTATGCAAACAAAATCTCTCCCCGGCTCCCGCAACGTCCAACGCTCCTCCGTTATACGCTCGTGTAACGTGGCGCCCCTCGTGCTTCTCGGTGTTGGTGAAGCAGACTCGGCTTCGAAGAAACTCAGATGTCAGTTGTTCTTCTATTCAGCCAAGCAGGGGACACGCTAGCATTACGACCCGGTGGATCTTGCGCCGCCCTAGGACAGAGGTCTTGATGGTACAGTGCCTCGGTCCGAACTGAACTGCCCTAACCTAGCGACAGTCAGCTTTTATACGCGCCGGTCACGTTGCTGGCCTCGTGATCTCTTTGTCTATACAATGATGAGATAACACAGATGCTACCTAACATATACAAAGCGTTATTACAAAAAATAGCAGTACGTACACTGGAGACAAAAAGCAGAACACATCTGTCATAACAATGCCGCGTACTTGTCAGTTAACGCTGGGTGTGGCGCATGTTGACCCCATACTTCTTTATACATCTGTCGACGTTTGAAAAGAACAGGAAGGGCGAGTTCGCTCTCTTTTATACACCTGTCAGTTTGATAAGAGCCAATTATAAACAGTCCTATCATAATAAGCCGCTTCACGGAACGGGTGTGTCTCGGTGACAACAATTGTATAAATTGTTTATGTTCAGTGGTGGAACGGCCTTGGTGACGCCCAGCGCACAGTGATGAGTCACATCGCCGCCGGGGCCGCGAACAAAGACAAGCCGATTTGAAATTTTTGTGGAGTGGGAGCTGGGCCAGAGGTGGACCAGATGCTACAATACCTCCCCCCCCCTTATAAACAAAGCAATTTACGGGTAAATTGCGTTGAAACCGGAGCCTGAAGGGCACAGGATTAGCATAAAACAGACACCAGTAAACTTAATCTAACGCTAGGATAATATATAGTAGAATACATCGAGTGTTGCATAAAACAGACGCCAGTAAACTTAATCTAACGCGAGGGTAACTACATTGAGAGAGTACATAAACAAAACACACGCGAAACGTTATCACGGTATCTAGCGCAAAACTACAATCTAAAACTTAACCTACCCGCATCTAGCGCAACTGGGCTAGACCACGTGCACACGGCGAAGGCCGAGGCACCTTGACCATGGCTGGAGGGCTGAGCCATGTCGGAAAGCAGCGATGGAAGAGCGGTAATTGTACCTCACACCAGAGGCGACAAAACAGTGGTCGGTCCAGTGCCCGGTGGCACGAACGCGACTCGGGTCAACGGTGAACTTGGAGCGGCACCTCGTTGTGGCGCTGCATCCTGGTCAACTGAATGCTCAAGCTCAAGCTGCTCAACAGGAACAGTCATTCTGTACGGACGAAACCATTGGCGGCGATTCCTGCAGCTCGAAGGTTGGCTCCGGGGGCTCTTGCGGGACAGTTCGGAATGTGCGGCGGGGAAAGTAGGTACCCCGTGAGGTGCAACAATGTTTAACGCAAAATGCTAGACAGCAAAACGAGAGTAACCCAATGATGATCATCATGAGCATGGAACGTGAGAAAGCTGATGGGGAATCAATCGTGACCTGCTCCAGTGGTTGGGCTTCGATCGTGTTGAAGTATGAGTCGGCACGCATGCCATGAATATGCAAAGGAGGGAGCAACGAAAGATTGTAATGTGTGATGTTGGCAAGCGTGGCAGACCAGTGAGAGCGCCAAATGGGCAGGGAGGTGTTGTCGAAGACGGACTCGGGCGTGAACTGGGGAAGTTCAAGGTGTGTTTCGCTAGCATAGTAGGGCGGAAGGTAAAAGGAGTCGCTCGAAGCAGCGCATTCCGGTTCGAGGGTTAGAATATCGATGGCACGAGTGAGGGATAAAGTACGACTGAACGGGGTAGTCGCGGTAGAGCACATAATGGTGAGGCGTAGCGGTGGACGCGAAACAATGAGCCATTTGCCAGTGTTAAGATAATATGCTTTGGGAGAATCGTTGGCCGGGAGGATGCGAGGAGAGCAGTAGCGTTGGGATTGTTGTCTGTCTTTTCGGAAGAGAGACACGACACAGGAGACCGAGCCAGCTGTGGAGTACGCTGGTTCGTGTAGGGAGCAAAAGGGTTGTTTGGCAAGTATACATGTTTCTATTTCGGATGCTTCGGGTTGTATGTAGTGTTGTCTGTCCTCCGACATCAAGAGGTAACGGGGTACATCAGGATAGTATGACAGGGACACGTTGTGCTCGTGCATGGGCACGTTGTATGGGAAGAAACGGTATACATCGAATGCATGGCGGGTATGTAGGAGTGGGATGTAAAAGAGGACATGATAGGTATCTCCATCTTCGACAAGTTTGGTCTTAGCGATGCGAATAAATTCGCTGGGCTGATCAACTGGGTATGGTAGTTCAAAGTTGGAGGGGAGTTTCTTAGCTATCCGACGCAGGAGTTTTTGGAGGTCTCGTTTGGGAATGAGGTTTTTGTGAAGGATCCCTACCTGAGCCAAGGCAAATTGATGGGTCAAAGAGCTTAGCTCTGCGTACAAATATTGAACAGCCTGCGTTGCGCTGATAATGCTGTTGGTAAGTTCAAAAAGCTTGAATGCCAGTCGGACATCGTCAGTGTCATTCTGGATTGAAGATATTGCGTCCGCATAGGCTGCGTTGAGGTTGCGAACTGCACTAGTAAGTGACTGGAGGGCTAAACGATTTTCTTTTACTGCTATTCTCGTGGAGTTCAGAACTTGTAGGGTACCGTTAAACTGATGTGCCATCGCCAAATTCTTCTGGTTTAAGAGGATCACATTATTAGACAAGTGTTTAATTTCACTTTCGGTGGCTGTGCCAAACAGATAATTAAAGGCATTTCCTAATCCATCAATCAGACCGCGTTTTGCTCTGCTTAGTGGCTCATTGCCTATTTCAGGGTTATCGGGTGTATTCGACAGATGAAGGATGTCAAGGAATGTTCGTTTCAGTCCTGCTGTTTCACTATGGAGTTCTGTTAGGGCTTCATGTAGGTGATTTACATACATGAGAAACATTATACGTTTGGTAGAATTATCTACTGATTGGTGTTCTCTGTTTGCTACCTCTGTGACTACTTTAACCAATTTGTCTAGGTTCGTTTGCGTGGAGTGAAGGTCTTCCGCATGCTTTTTGAATGGTGCGATGCTAATCGAAATCGTTATTGCCCAAGAGCTGTAGCTCGGATACGTTTTTCCTACTGGTATGAACAAATGACCGGGGTCGTTCGGGGTGGTGGTGGTTGTTACCACACTTACTGTCGTGAGCCAGCCTAGGAGTGCAATCATCGCGGGTTGCCACATGGTTACGCCTGCAACGATAGAGAATGCATCATCAGCCAAAGCTGGGAAACATGAGTTCTACACAAAATAGCAACATATTTGATACTGTAGACATGGCCGTGAAAAGCATAGTCAAAGTATATTGGCAAGTTCGAAACCAAAGTCAAGTCCAAGTTCAGTTCAAGTCCCATTCCAAGCGTAGCCCCCCGCTCCAGACCGAATCCCCCCGTCAATGACAATGACCTTCAGACGACCTTTCGTCCGAGAAGGTTCCAGGAGAAAACCCAATCGGCGGCTGCCCTGGCGTCGCAGCGCCAGCCAATCAGCAGCCGCCATCACTGCCACAGCCGTCGCCGCAGAGCACGGCAAATAGCCCACGGCGCGTGAGCTGTAGCCGCGGGCGCTCGCAGCGGCAGAGTTCCACTTCCGACTCTGACTCAGTCGGTCTCGGAGCGGCAGTCCATTCATTGGCGGCAGTTCATTCATTGCCAACATATAGCCGCCCGAGCAATAGGCGGCGGCACGGGAGGAGCCGCCCTCCTACACTGCTGCGTACGGACCACAGCAGTCTTCAGTGGCTTTATAACTTCAGAAATCCCTCGGGTATGCTGGCCCGGTGGCTGGAGATTCTCGGTAATTTCCAATTTCAGATCGTGTATCGTCCTGGTGCGCAGAACTCAGCAGCCGACGGCCTCAGCAGGCGGCCGCCGAAGGTGGAAGATGTGGGCTGTCAGACGGAGAGCTGCCAGCACATTTCTGCGTTCAATTGGCCCCTCAGTTTCATTCAGAGTGAGCAGGGTAAGGATGAGGTGCTGGCCGAGCTGGCACGGTTACTTGCGACCGGCTCGTGCCCCTCTCGCCACAGCGTCTCGAGCGCTGTGAGGCCGTGGCTGAGACACTGGTCTCGGCTACGCCTCCTCGACGGCGTGATTTTCAAAGTGTACCGCAGCCGTCCGCAGGCCCCTGAGGCGCTGCAGGTGGTAATTCCGTCTGAGCTTGTGGCAGGTGTGCTCACTTCTCTGCATGCAGGCCCGTGTGGAGGACACTTCGGTCATGAGAAGTTGTTTAAGCAGGCTCAGAGACGATTCTTTTGGCTGGGGATGTATACAGATGTGGAGAAGTTCTGTCAGCAGTGCGACCGCTGTGCCGGCCGCAGCTCCCCCAACCCGCCACCCCGAGCGTCTATGGGCGAGTTGTACGCAACTGAGCCCTGGGAGGTGTTGTCCATTGACTTTTTGACCGATCTTCCCACTACAGCGCGCGGCAACAGACACTTGCTGGTGGTCTGTGATCACTTCACCCGCTGGGTGGAGGTGTTCCCGCTTCCTGACATGCTGGCTGTGACGGTCGCGGAGACTCTGGCGTCACAAGTGTTTTCCCGCTTTGGGTGTCCCAAGCGCCTTCACTCTGACTGTGCCGCTAATTTCAGAAGCCAGGTGATGTCGGAGCTGTGCCGAATCATGGGCATACAGAAAACGAGCACCACTGCTTTCCATCCACAGGGAAACAGCCGCTGCGAGCGGGTCAATCGGACCATCCTAGGGATGCTGGCGAAGTACCTGACGGATAATCACAGCGAGTGGGACCGTCACCTGCCGCTGCTGATGCTCGGTTACCGTGCCCAGATTCACAGGTCGTTGGGGTACAGTCCCTTCTTTTTGATGTTCGGCCGGGAGCCGAACCTGCCCATTGACGCTGAGATCGACTCCCCTACCACGGCCCGTGCTCGGTCCGCCGCGGAGTATGTAGACGAGCTGTGTAGCGGTCTCCGTAGCGCGTACCGAGAGGCCCTCAGCGTGTCTGATAGGAGGCACACACAGAACAAGCGTTTGTACGAACGGAAAATGAATGAATTTCATTACAGTGTGGGTGATCGGGCCATGCTGTTTCGTGGTGTTGCCAAGCGTGGCGAATATCACAAGTTGGTATGGTATTGTAGACATGGCCGTGAAAAGCATAGTCAAAGTATATTGGCAAGTTCGAAACCAAAGTCAAGTCCAAGTTCAGTTCAAGTCCCATTCCAAGCGTAGCCCCCCGCTCCAGACCGAATCCCCCCGTCAATGACAATGACCTTCAGACGACCTTTCGTCCGAGAAGGTTCCAGGAGAAAACCCAATCGGCGGCTGCCCTGGCGTCGCAGCGCCAGCCAATCAGCAGCCGCCATCACTGCCACAGCCGTCGCCGCAGAGCACGGCAAATAGCCCACGGCGCGTGAGCTGTAGCCGCGGGCGCTCGCAGCGGCAGAGTTCCACTTCCGACTCTGACTCAGTCGGTCTCGGAGCGGCAGTCCATTCATTGGCGGCAGTTCATTCATTGCCAACATATAGCCGCCCGAGCAATAGGCGGCGGCACGGGAGGAGCCGCCCTCCTACACTCCTCCCCGCTTACAAAGAGGCGCCAGCCGCATGAGGCGCGCCGGCTCCAGCGCGCGTCCCCTGGGAACCAGAATAAAAATGCGTCACAACGAGTGACGCCAACAACGCGATATATACAAACGACATAAAAGGTCAGCTCGGGTCATCGGGGCACGAGACAGGACACACATCAGCCGGTAAGGGTAAGATGAGACCCACTGCCATACTTTCCGCCACTTACGCCACGCGCTAGTCGCTCGACGCGTTCAGATCGCGTCCATCTAAGCTCTGCTGGCCAGTCAAAGCACAAGATAAAGCGCGCTAAAGGCAGCTGCGGCTGGGCAGTGTTGCGATCAGGTGTCTTACATTACGGCTACATATCGGTCAGGGGGCCGACGCTCGCGCGTAGAGCGTCTCGGAGCCACCGGGGGTACCGCACTGCGAGGCAGCGGTATCGGCCGGAAGGTCACACGGAGACCAACCGACTGCTCTGCACCCTGTGAAACGGCAGCCTCAGCTGGAGGCTCAGCTGAGGGACGCGTCGGCACTTCAGTTGCGCTCCCTGGGACAGCACAGAGACTCGTCCCCGCGACAGGCGGTGACCCAGCGGTCTCCGCCCGTGTCGCACTCGCCGACTGACCGGCCTGCTCAGCAGAGTCTGAGCGGCCACTTACCGGGTCTGCCACGCCACTGGCGGCTGGATCTGACTCCGTCGTGTTACCAGAGGGCACGGTACATGGCTTTAACCTATTGTGGTGCACACACAACATTTTCCCGTCCTCCAGTCTGACACGATAGTTAAGATCCCCGCGCTTGGCGACAATTACCACGGGTTTCCAGGGCCTCATGAACTCAGTCGACCCCTGACCGCCGGCCGGAGTGGACGTGTCCCCTTCCCCTCCGCGCCAGGTACATCCTTTGTTAGAGTGCGGACAGGGACAGTGAGCGACCGCGAGTGAGCAGCGAGGCCGGCGGCGGGTGATCATACTTAACATACTTAAAAGTGTTTACTCAAACTCAAAAACCATGGGAAACGAAGAACAGGAAAACCAAGATCTTCATACAGCTGTGTTGACTGTGCTTAAAGAGGACTCCTTCACGGCGCGACTGCTCGATTTGGTAACGGAGGCTGTCGCTCAAGCAGTGAACCGGGTAAATGAAGCGGCGGAAGCGAGGATCGTGGCGCTGGAACACGAACTGGCAGCCACCAGAACTAAGCTGGAGCACGCGGAACGACGCATCGAGGACGCAGACGCGTACAGCAGACGCAACTGCGTAGTCATCAGCGGCATCCCGGAGTCACCGGACGAGGCGACCGACCGTCTCGTCTTGGACGTCGGACGGGCCGCAGGGCTCGAACTTCCAGAGGAATGCCTCGACAGATCGCACCGTCTGGGCCGGCCGCAACCGTGCAAAAAAAGGCCGATCATCGCTAAGTTCGTTTCTTTCAACTTCAGACAGAAGCTGTTCTCCAAAAGAAAGGAACTGGCGGCAAACAAGGTGAGAGACCATCCCATTCTAACTCGATCGGTCGTCAGCCAGACCTACATTTCTGAGTGTCTGACGCCCAAAAATCAACATCTGCTATACGTCGCCCGGCAACTAAAGCAGAGAAAATCGCTCTGGGCGGCATACACCACCAACGGCAACGTCAAAATAAAAAAGGCAGAGGGAGATGCTGCAGTCCACGTAGCAAGCTTATCGGACCTGGAGGCAGTCGTGGGAGCCGGCGCGCTAGCAGATTTCCAGCCACGCCGGACGGCGGCAGATGCGACCGGCCCAGCGGCGCAGCGGGGTGCTGACCCATCCTGGGCGCGGACCGACGCTGTCAACGCCTGGGTGACAGAACGCCGCCGCGGTCGCCCCAACTGAGAGGACCGGCCGCAGAACTAATCTCACCCCCGGAAGCGTGCCATTGTGTGCGCCCGACTAGCTACCAGGTAACCCCGTCCCGACCACCCACGGTCACTCGGGGGGAGTGGGGCCAGGGGATGGACAGAACTCAGGCTTCCGGACCCTTGACCAGGAATGGAATGCGCTGTACCCCACGGATTTGCCAGACTCGTGTCTACCGTTTCAGGGACTAAAGATCTCGATCTTAGTGTACAAATGCGACTTGCGTTTTAAAATTCTCGTTTACAGTGTCACCATGCAATGTTCAGATGTGTTGACTATGATTATTGATTATCTAGTTCCATGCAATTTTTAGCTGATGAAGGACTCGGTCTTCTTCTTTTGTTAATTGCATCTGTCAAAATCGAAACCAGTGCTGATATTGTTAGACATAACTTAGATGATTAGGTACAAGTAGAATTATATCACCCGCCGCCAGCCGAAGCGCCTGCCCCGTACCCACTGTGCCAATAATTGCCGACACGCTTCCAAGTAAACACGTCAACATCTCTGCGATCAATATCAACTCCATCACAGCCCCGGAGAGACTACAAGAACTTCAATGCTTTGTTGATTCAAATAATATAAGCATCCTAGCGCTATCAGAAACTAAACTTGACGACACGATTCACCCCAGTCTTTACTCTCTCAGAGGCTTTCATACCCCGATATTGAAGAATAGAACAAGAAAAGGAGGTGGAGTAGCGATATATGTCAAAAACACACTTCCATTTTCACAAATATCTTCTCTAGAGAGTGAAACGTTTGAGACCACATGGGTGAGACTCAAATTACACAACAAGTCTATTCTTCTTTGTTCAGTATACTTCCCGCCGAATGCTTCCGCCGACAGGCAATCCCAATTCCTAGAATATTTATCAGACAGCACTCTAGAAGCTCAGAAATTTGCTCCCGATCTCACGATCCTTTTGGGTGATTTTAATGCTGGAAACTGTTGGCTGTCTGACCGAGCACCAAGTCACTCCCCGATCACGGCCTTCGACATTAAACTGAAAAGCACTGCTGAAACATTAAATCTAACTCAGGTTATCAACACAGCGACCAGGGTGCAGGGTGGCGTCAACAATCTGAGAGATTTGGCATTTGTAGACCAGCCAGATATGGTCAAAGCTTCAGGAGTCGCTCCGGCTTTCTCAAACATCGATCATTTACCTCTGCTTATCACTATTCCGCTCCATACAATCGAAGAGAGTCGGCGCTCCACAGTCACGAGTTGGGACTATCTCAGAGCTGATGTAGACGGCTTTGTTAATGCGTTGAGAGAAATCGACTGGAGTGCTATAGCAAATGCTGATATTGATGATACTGTCGAACTACTTTCATCAGCCATCTTGCGCACCGCTGAGGCACATATACCCAGGAAAGTGATAAGAACCCGTACTAGCAAGCCCTGGGTCTCTGCAGAACTCAGACGAGAAATGCGGAAGCGCGATCGTCTGTTCAATATCGCGAAGCATCGTAATGATGAGCGAGATTGGTTAAGATGGCGATCGCAACGTAACCTAGTGACAGGCCTTAATAGAAAACTAAAGCACGAAGTAATAAAACACAAAGTAAATCTCCTCATTGCTAATAAACAAACCCCGTACAAATATCATAAAATTCTTAAAAGTGTCACTGGTTTTAAACAAAGCACGATTATGGCCCCGTTGATTGTCGGAGATGATTTACTGAGCGACGACCATCAAAAGACCGAAGCGCTCAATGTGTACTTCTGCTCCCAGACTGAGATAAACATCACGAATCATCACTTGCAGTCAATGCGTGACTATAAAACTTCCCACCCACGAACACCACACGATTTCCACTTCTCCCCCATCACACCTCGAGAGGTATTGAATGTAATAAACGGTCTGGACCCATCAAAGGCCTGCGGTTCCGATGGTTTAACAGTACGAATTATAAAAATGGCTGCTGCCTATATTGCCGAACCGCTATCCAAACTTTTTGTCAAATCCGTACAAGAAGGCAAATATCCAACCCAATGGAAAAAGGCAACAGTGAAGGCCGTTTTCAAAGGAAGAGGTTCCCCGTCTGAAGCTGGATCGTATCGCCCGATAAGCTTACTACCATGCCTATCAAAGATCTTTGAAAAACTAATGTTCGCACGAATATACCACCACATCTATAGCAATTCACTTATAACAGAAAAACAAAGCGGCTATCGCCCAGGGCACAGCACGGAACTTCAGCTTAGCTATCTTTCTGACAAACTTTATAGAGCTATGGATTCTGGTGACGATTATACAGTCATCTATCTAGATATCTCAAGATACTTTGAAAAAATATGGCATGAGGGTCTGTTAGCGAAATGTGACATCGAATTCGGAATAAGAGGCACCTATCTTGATTGGTTAAAATCCTATTTAAGTGGAAGAAAGCAAATAGTGCAGGTAGGCCAGGCTACTTCTACCCAACGCAAAATATCAGCTGGAGTGCCACAAGGATCTGTCCTAGGCCCCCTTCTAGCCATTATGTACCTGCATGGGCTCAGCAGTATGACTGACAACGAAATGCTATTTTTTGCCGATGACAGTTCATTACACGCCAGTCATAATGCTGATAATATTCACGAAGTTGAGCGATCGCTTCAAGTAGATCTTGATCGGATCAAACGCTACGGATATGATTGGGCCATAACGTTTAATGCAGATAAAACCACCCAACAGACATTTACCTACAAACATGCGCGTATCCCAGCTCTAACTTTTGACGATAAGATCATTCCCATTCGAGACTCCCATAAACATCTTGGGGTGACTATATCCACTGATCTTAGATTTAAGTCGCATGTAAATAATATCTTATTGAAATTCAATCGCACGCTGAGTCCTCTCTTCCCTATTGCATCTTTGGTGCCAAGACGGATCTTACTTCATATTTACCAGATGTACATTCAGCCCCACCTCGACTATTGTGACACCATTTTCGATTGCCATCTGACAGCCAATGATAAGTCCCGACTCGAAAAGGCACAAAATAGAGCGGCACGCCTCATCACAGGCACGCCTCGACGGACGTCGACTGCTGGTCTTAGAGCAGAGCTCGGCTGGACAACGCTGCAAGACAGACGGCGCACGCATAGAGTCGAACTCTACCACAAAATCATAGTTGATAACCGAATACCTAACTATATCAAGGACATAATCCCCCAGACCAGAGCCACAGAGTTGAATCGGGAACTACGCTCCACACAATCAACACGGCGTGCCGTACCAGCTGCCCGGTCAGCTGCCTATGCCAGATCCTTTGTCCCAGCCACAACTAAAATATGGAACGAACTTTCCGACGCCTTGAGGAGCGAAATAAACTGGAGGCTATTCAAAAAAACGCTCCATGCACTTATGGGCATGGATAAGGCAGCTCCACATTACTTTAGCGAAGGCTCTAAAGTAGGTAACCAGCTACATACCCAAATCAGGCTCCAAGCGTCAGAACTAAACGAGCATAGATATGCTCTAGGAAAAAGCAACTCAGCCATCTGCCGATGTGGTGCTCCAAAAGAAACCGTCGAACATTTTCTACTCACATGTCCTCTCTTCAACACTCAGCGATCTGACCTATTTCGTAGATTAACAGAAGTTCTAGGAACCAACTTTCTAAGCTTCACAAACAAAAAGAAGATGGCTATACTCATTAACGGTCCACAGCAAGCAAATAGAAATACCATACATAACACAGCTTTGGCTGTCCAATGTTTCATTCTCCAAACACGGAGATTCACCTACAGACAGGAATAGCGTTTCGAGAGCAAAATACACAAACACATCAATGGCGCAATGGAGGGGGCTAGGGGACTGGCGCTTCGGCTGGAGCAGGGTCGGCTGTAGTTAAACCTATTTGTTGTATATATATATATATATATATATATATATATATATATATATATATATATATATATATATATGTTGCAGGCACTTTAGAAATCAGTCATTTTGTAAAATGCCTAGGCATTTTGCAAAATGCCTGATTTTCCAGGCTTTTTGCAAAAAGCCTAGGCATTTTACAAAATGACTGACTCTTCAGTCATTTTGCAAAATGCCTAGGCATTTTACAAAATACCTAGCCATTTTACAAAATGACTGAGCAGCGTGTTGTAGATACGAGTACCTAATTATATACGTTTTGGTAGCGTGTAGGTGGACCGAGGAGTCCCGCATTATGACCAGAGGAGTCCAGCAGTGGGAAGTCCATACCTACCTCTCTCTATTTTGAGAAGTGCAGGCTCGCGACATTTCCAACCCCCACGTCAGCGACGCTGCTGGATTTAAAATGATCGATCTGGAGCGTCAACAAACGACTGGCCCTATGCCGGCCTGTATCTGTAAAACCATTAGAGGTCGCGAGGATTCGATCCCACACACTTAGGCGTTAGTGTCTTCTGAAACCAACGTTCTCGTCCTACGCCAAGCGACCTGATGATTCTCCCGATGTGGAGCTTGATATTTTAACCCGGCCGGGCCCGGGGGGTAATCCCAACCACCGCAGCCCGGGGGGGGGCGTTTTTCGCCCCCCCTGTCTAACTCCGTAAATAAGGGAGCTACGGAAACAAAAGCGATACCAAACGAAAGGTCCTTACGAGACGATTCTAATGCACCCAAAATTTTTGACCTCAGGTCAATTTTCAAGGTCGAGGTCAAGGTCAAAGGCCAAAACCGGCACATGTGTAGTGATCTCAAAGTAAGCATTCTAGAGGACGGCAGGCTGCATCAAACCGGCAAAATTGGGTGTCAAACGAAAGAAGAGAATCTGAGGATTCTGAAAATGTCCTCCAAATCAAAGGTCAAGGTCAAGGTCACGCTCAAAATTGACCTCAAACTTGGCACTTTTTCGCACATCTTGCGTGCTAACTTCCAAGATGTTTTGAAATGTTTTGAGGCTTATCAGTTCCCTATTTGTGGTTCATCTTACGATACAAGGCTGCTCAAAGGTCAAGGTCACAGAAGAGTATCCCTGCTAGAGGCTATTTCACTGATTCAAGTTAGTAATAATAAATAAGACAATTTTGCCATCCGGAAGCTCTAAATGAAGGCTTAGAGGAAAATAGATGCCAGATTCGTGATCAGCGGGTACAAATCCATCATAAACGACCTTTCATGTGTCAAGGTCAACCAGAGGTCATTCGAGGTCACATGAGGTCAACATGAAACTTGACCTTTTCCGAACAAAATATATATCATTCGACGCGGCTTGACAAGGCGAATGCGATGGTATCACTGCCGTAGCTCTAGGACCATTTTTGTTGAAGTTATTTGCGAAAAACTAAAACCACATTTCGGGGTCGTTGACCTGACCTCTGACCTCAGGTCACCGAAACTATTTTTCTATTTTTCTCTAGGTCAAACGCTACACAACCGTGCTCGTAATTTGTCTTTATCTCTAAAACTCTATTTTTAGCAGCTATTCGAAGTTTGCGTCTGTGACGCCGAAGTTTGCCGTGCAGGGGTCTAGAAAAATGGACCTTGTGACGTCATCAAGGGGGCTAGGTCCAAATTTTTTACTTCAGAAGATGTCAAATTGATGGGAGAAAAGGTACTGAAAGTTTCGCCTTCCTATCCCTAAGCGTTCGTGAGTTATCGCAAATATTCGCCAGGGGGGGCGAAAAACGCCCCCCCCCCCCCGGGCCCGCGAGGGTTAACTGGGACCATGCAAGTTGGTACTCAAAGCTGTCAAACAAAGACACAATCAAACAAAGACTACACTCATTCGTTTACATGTAATTGTACATCAACCGGGCCTGCCTATTGACTATGGGCCGGTCTCCGGCTGGTTTTGTTAGGTCTAGTTTCAGGCAGAACATGAACGGCGTTGATGTACTTGGGAGTTTTTACAGCGTTAACTAAACAGTGCTTTATGCTACAGCCGAGTCTGCAACTCAACCTGGTCGTTACTCAGCATTGTCGTCATCACAGAGCCTCAAATCGATCAGCTACAGGCTGAACACGTACCTATAGGGTATAGGAAGACGTCCAAAAACTGTTGGCCATAGTATCTGTAGTGAGATCTACGTTCCATGCTGGTCAGGCATTTTGCAAAATGCCTAGTCATTTTGTAAAATGGCTAGCCATTTTGAAAAAAGCCTGGTTGCGTTCAGTCATTTTTCAAACAGCCGTCTTTTTGTAAAATGCCTAGGCATTTTACAAAATGACTGATTTTCTAAAGTGCCTGCAACATATATATATACTATACACTTGCGCGTGTATGCTCGCGTGTGTGTCTGTGTGTGGAGTGTGCACGTGGTAGTTGAGATAGTATTTATTGACTTTCAACTAGCTTTGATGTGAGCGGCGTCGTGTCACAAGCGCCCCAAGCGCTTTTACGCCAATCGCGTTATAAGATGAAAGATGCATTTTGTATATGAGCAAATAAATTCTCTCTCTCTCTCTCTCTCTCTCTCTCTCTCTCTCTCTCTCTCTCTCTCTCTCTCTCTCTCTCTCTCTCTCTCTCTCTCTCTCTCTCTCTCTCTCTCTCTCTCTCTCTCTCTCTCTCTCTCTCTCTCTCTCTCTCTCTCTCTCACCATCGAGTGCCAATTTTGGAACAGATCATAAGATTCGTCCCCTTTCACAACTGGTTGTTGGATCATGGCAACACTGGGGTTTGGTGTCCCGGTGGACACGCAATCCAAATCAAACTGGACTCGTGGTCTTTTGTCAGGGGTCCGCTCGGTCGATGGGTCACGTTGTCTCTTTGGTATATACCTAGAAGTTGCATAACTAAAACCTTCTGGAGGAGGCTGAGTATCAACGGGGTCAGTGACCGGGCCCCGTGATCGTAGAGCATATCCATGCTGCGGTTGTCGTTCCTCCTGTGTACTCCTCTCTAACGATGGTGTCAGTTTACCGTGCTCACCATTCTCCGGTAAGTATGGCGAGTTAACAGCGGGACTGGCGGTTATCGTCGAAGGTTGTAGCGGACCTTGTTGCTCTGCATTCTCTTCGTCCATTTGGGTTTCCACTTGTGGATTGGTGACGAGGGGTGTGTCCGGGAGTTCAACCGGTGTCGGCTCGTAACTTGCAAACCAATCTCGATCGCTGTAGGGAAGGCGAGCAGCGCGGAGAGGTTGTTGTCGAACTGGCTGTTCCTCCGGCATACTACTTACCTGTACAGGGCGTCTGATTGACTGATACGACCTGTCCCATACATCGTTGGAATCCCTGATCCTCAAATTTTCTGAGTGCACTATTTTGGTTTTGCCCGTGATCATGTTCTTAATACAATAATTTTCAATTCCCAATTTGGAGATGACACGGTAGTGATTTTTCCATGGTAGTGATAATTTAGACGAGTCACCTGGTGGTATCGAGGGGTCAAAATAGAATACCAGGTCACCGGGTTTAAAGTTGGAGGGGGTGGCTGAGCTGGCGATGAGTGACTTGTTGTGCTCCCTAGCCTGTTGGATGTTGCTAGCCACTTCTGTGTACGCGTTATGTAAACGTTCAAACATGGCTGGCACGTACTCCTCTCCAGTATAGCGGTGACGAGGCTGAAGGAGTGTGTCAACAGGTAGTACAGGGTCACGGCCATACATAATGAAATACGGCGAGAATTTGGTTGACTCATTTTTGCTCATACGATACGCTCCTAAACAGGGTTGTAACATCTCGTCCCACTTTGTCTGATCTTCACTGATTTGTTTTTGAATCATGTCATTCATGCAACGATGAAAGCGTTCGGTTTTCCCATTTGACTGTGGGTGATAACTAGAAGTGTGGATCCTAGAAATGCCTAATTCTTTGTGAACTAAATCCACTAGTGCGTTGCAATATTCTGTACCTTGATCACTGATCACCAGGCGAGGGCATCCATGGCGTGGAATGAATTGATCCAAAATGATACGTGCGATGGTATTTGCAGACTTGTCTGGGATGGCGTACGCCTCTGGCCATCCACTGAAATGATCCACAATCGTGCACACATATTTGTTTCCCTTTTCTGACACAGGAAAAGGTCCACACGTATCGATACCAATAATTTCCATTGGTGCTGAAGGCATAGGCATGTCCTGCATTGGTCGCCTTTCCTTCACCAGCTTTTTCCGTTGACAAATTTCGCATGACTGGACGTACTGTAAAACATCCTTCAAAACACTTGGCCAGTAATATGACTTCAAGACTTTGTCTGTGGTCTTTTCAATGCCTAAATGACCACCGAGATACCCGTCGTGGGATCCTTCTAAGACAGTTTTTCTCAGAATTAACGGAATGACAAGCTGCTTTTTAGCGAGGGGTCGTGTTTTCGTGCCTTTCTCCAGGTGGTATAGTAAGCCATTTTCAACAAAGTACTGGGTATTTTGTGATTTAGCTGCGTCATTTTCTAATTGACCCAGGATATCCTGTAGTTCTTTGTCTTTCTTTTGAGCTTTTCGCAATGATTCCATACTAAAATTTTGATAGTCTAGTGGTTCAGGTTTTTCGTTGTCAATGGCAATCTCAGTACTTTCACGACTGGCGGCATTGTCTACCACATTTACATCAGCTTGACCCCCTTGCCAATCTAAGTGACAGTTGTCGTTCAATTCGCCGGCTACTGGGGTATGGTGGAGTCTAGAAAGCATGTCTGCGGCTGCGTTTTTCGGACCAGAAATATACTCGATTTTACAAGCATATTCTCCAAGAATGATAGCCCATCTTTGAATGCGCGGGTTTTTTCATTTCACTTGTGAACAAATGCTTCAGAGGTTTGTGATCAGTATATACCGTGATGTCGGTTCCAATCAGAATAGGGCGTAATTTTTCCAAGCTATAAATGATAGCGAACGCTTCGCGTTCTATAGTGGGCCATTTCTGTTTTTGATCTGAAAATTGATGGGAGATGTACTGGATGACTCGATCCATGCCTTCTTGCTCTTGAACTAAAACTGCACCCATCGCATACTGTGATGCGTCGGTGTATAATTTGAAGGGTTTGGTGATGTCTGGAAACGCGAGAACTGGAGCTTGAAGCAAGGCTTCTTTCAATGTTTCAAACGCATTTTGAGCTTCGTCCGACCACTTGAAACGAGCGTTTTTCTTGGTGAGGGATGTCAATGGTCGTGCGATCTTACTGAAATTTTGTACATACTTGCGATAGTACGATGCCATTCCAAGAAAGCTGCGAACTTCGCGGATATTTTCGGGCGCTTTGAGATTTTTCATGACTGCGACTTTTTCAGCATCCACTGAGATGCCTTGATCTGAAATGACATGACCTAAGTAATTTAGTTCCTTTTTAATGAATTCGCATTTAGAGATTTTGAGTTTGAGGTTGGCCTTTCGTAGGCGATTCAGAACTTCCTGCAGATGCGTGATATGCTCTTCAAACGTTTCGCTAAACACAATGATGTCATCAACAAACGCTAGGGCGAAATGACGAACGTCTCCTAGTACAGCATTCATGCAATTTTGAAAGATTGCAGGCGCTCCCGTAGTTCCAAATGGCATCTTGTTGAACTCATATACCCCTGATGCTGTTCCAAAAGCTGTCTTTTCTTTGTCTTCTTCTTTAATGGGGATCTGCCAAAAACCTTGTTTCATATCCAAACAAGTCCGGAACTTAGATTTGCCTAGTGCATAAAAGATGTCCTCTGCTGACGGTATACTAGCTGCGGGTCGCACTGTGATAGCATTGATTTTGCGAAAATCTACACAAAGTCTCATTGTTCCATCTTTCTTGGGTACCATGATAACTGGTGATAGCCAAGGAGAGTTACTTCGCCTGATTACGTTAGCTTTCAACATTTCCTGGATTTGGTCTTCCAAAATATCTCGATAGGCTAGTGGCGGTCTACGTGGAGCTTGATATGAAGGTGGGTGATTTTGAGTGTTGATCGTCATTTCCGTTACGTTAGTAGTTGTTAATTCTGAATCTTTTTGCACAAACACATCTAGGTTCCTTTTCAAAAGTTCTGTGAGAGGTTCGCGTTGATCCTCCGGAATATGGTTCAGATTAAAAGTTGAAAGAATGTCTGAAGGACTTTCTTTTGGTTGTGACGACCCGGTTTCCTCATCTGATATTGTAGAGATGTTGGGTACTGGGTCCTGGGCTGTTGTAGCAGTTCCTAGCACTTGCCCTTTTCGGAAATGGACTTGTCTACCTGTTTCATTTACTATAACCCATGGGACATGGTTGCTTTTTGAAACTTTCACTAACGCATTGGGGAGCAGAAGACCTGGTTCGTTTTCGAAGCACGGTGATGAAACTAGTTGCGAGACCACAAAATTTTTGTCTGACTGCTTCCTTTTTGACATGAAGCACTTCACTTGTACCCCTGAACGTGGGAAGACGTCTACGTCCTCCGCCAGTCTCACAAGGTTGGTTTCTGGTTTGCTTGGATCTGGTTTTTGCTTCAACGGTTGCACGACTTTTCCCATTTTGAGGATTTGAGTTTCGAAATCAATGACAGCTTTGCGGGCTTTCAAAAAGTCTACGCCAAGGATCATATCATGCTTGAAATCTTTGACTACGATGAAGTCATGATACATCCTGACCTTGCCTAACGTAACACGGATTTTGACGCTTTCTGCCGCTTCTAATACATGTCCGGTTGCTGATCGCAGAGAGACATTGGGTGCGTTTTGGGAAGATTTGATAAGTTTTGGGTCGCATAACTCTAGGAATTCTTTGCTTACCAGGGAGAGTTGTGCACCAGTGTCCAAAAGAGTCCTAAATGGGTGTGTACCTATGTGAATGTCTATGTAGGGGCAATCCTGGCTTACCTGTAGTACTTGAATTTCCTGCTTTGTTTCTTGAGTTTTCTGTTTCGTCTCCCGAGGGTGAGGTTTTGCTAGTTTCCCTGCTGCTGACGGGGTGCTTCGTTGTCAGCCCTCCTTTTGCGACACATACGCTGGGTGTGTCCGGCTATTCCGCAGTAATAGCAGATGGGTCTGTCGTCGTCGGTCCAACGATACTCTGGTCGTTGTGACCTTCCATTTGGTCCTGCTACATTTCTGTTGGCGTTACGGGGTCGCTGCGGGGTCTGGAAACGTGGTGGTGCTTGCTGGTACTGTTGCCTTACCTGTGGCTGGACTTGAAACTGGTTAGCTGTCGGTGGCGGTGGACCTGTTGTTGGTATCGGTGGTCTCATCTGTGCTGAGATTTGGGCCATGAGGACGTCGGAGATGCGTTTAACGTCACTGTCCGTGAGTCTGCTGGTTTCTTTGGACACAATGTCGCAGTCCATGGGTTCGGGTTCCTGTACCGTCGAGTGATTTTTGAAGAGGGAGAGATGGTCCCTTACCTGTTGTTCGTGAATGGCTAGTTTGAAGGCGTCATCTAAAGTTTTCGGCATCTTTCTCGCTACATTTTCTTGGATACGGCGATCACGGAGTCCGTTGATAAAAGCATTGGTCAGGGTTTCGATTACCTCTTTCTCCTCCAGTCGGTCTGAATAGGCCTGTTGTCCTAGCTTTTTGATCCTTTCGGCAAAGTCTGACACGGTCTCGTTTGTTTGTTGGACGGCAGTCTTAATCCTTTGTTTTGAACGGGGCGCGAGATTAAGGTGGGAATAGCGAGCGGTAAGAGCGTCTTTGAGCTGGGACCATGTCGTGCACTGTCTTTTGATATCGCGAAAGAAGTCATGAGCGGTGCCTTTCAGAGTGAGGGATGCGGCTTTTAGGATCCTAACGTCATCATGCTCTAATTCGTCACACACTTCTTCCATCATCGCTAACCATTTTGCGAAAGTATCGGCACTCGATCCATCAAATATGACTTTTCCGATGTCCAATGCATCTCTGATAGTTTGACTGTTTCCCAACCGCTGAACTGATCGTGCAAGCTCTACGAATGTTGCCTGTTCCATGTTGATGTTTTGCTTGAACTTTTCTATATCTGACTTTGACAAAATTATTTCTGACTGAATTTTACGTTTTGTTGCTGTTGGTGTGAGGCACGTACCTGCTCTGTGGCGATCGGTGCTTTGCGACGCCGTCGTCTCCCTCACTGGCCGGTTCTTTCGGGGAATGGTGGAACTATAGCCACCGGTGTTGGCGGCTGTACAGTGGTACCCTCGCTGTCAGATACTATGACGTCGTCGATGTCGTAGTCGTCTCCGATGTCGGCTGCAGTGGAGTTGATCTCGATGTCTTCGTTGGTCGTCGTTGAATGATCCTCAGGCTGGGTTTGTTGCGGTGCCCCGAGGCCTGTTTCTGTACGGTCCTCCTCCACCAGAGTGGCGCAGTTGAAGCGGCTGGGCCAGCGGTTGTTGACTGGCGGCTTTAGGGGCTGGTTGATGTTGGTACGTAGTTCCAGCCGGTTTACAGGGGCCTCGACGGATGCCCGATATCCGTAGATTCTCGGTGAGGGTGGCGTGTTTGGAGGGCAGCGGATGGCGGCGTGCCGGTTGCTTTTGACCAGGTGGGTCAGGTACACTGCTCGCGACAGGAAGATGTGCTGAGATGGATGTCGTGGGCAACACCTCTCCAGGCAGTAGGTGCAAGAACAGCGATGGAAGCCGGGTGCTGATGTTGTTACCAGGTCACAACCGCAGTGGTGACAGTACCCGCAATCGAGGCACCTGTGCACGTCTGGGTGGTAGTGGCACTGGCACTCGTGGGTCTGGCTGAGGTGGTAACGTCTCGCAAGATACTGCTTATGATAGTCGCAGACTTTAGCTGATGTTAGGTCTGGGCCTTGTAGTAAGTAGATCGATTGGATGATCGTATCCCAGCAAAGACACTGGCCGTTGGGGTTATCAATATCGTTGAATCCAGTTCCCAGGTTCGGTCTTCTAAGCCCGTTATTCGGCGGTGTGTAATAAAGTTCGTGAATAAAATGCAGCGTTTCACTTTTCACTTTTATTTTGAATGTCCGAGATAATGAGTTCAATCGAGATGACGAGCCGAAAAGAACAGTGAAGATAAGTGACCGGCGAGGGAGCGGCCCTCACTCGGTCCGACTGCGACTGCGACTGCGACTCGACTGCGACTCGACTGCCGGGGGCTTCGGCCCGCTCCGGCGCGACATATACCACGCGTCATACATACGTCACACATGTACGTCATATCATAACACCAATCAGAAGCGGGTCAGGACAGGCGTCACAGGTAAGGAACGAGGACCATAAAAGGACATTGTTAGTAAGGGCAGGGGGCTGGGAATGAACTTTGTTACACGGTGCTGGTAGCACAGGGATGGTAAAACGTACCTCAGGGCTGGGCGGCGGCAGTGACATCGAAGTCGTTGACGTCACTTAATCCGGGTCACGGCACCAATGTAACGTGGCGCCCCTCGTGCTTCTCGGTGTTGGTGAAGCAGACTCGGCTTCGAAGAAACTCAGATGTCAGTTGTTCTTCTATTCAGCCAAGCAGGGGACACGCTAGCATTACGACCCGGTGGATCTTGCGCCGCCCTAGGACAGAGGTCTTGATGGTACAGTGCCTCGGTCCGAACTGAACTGCCCTAACCTAGCGACAGTCAGCTTTTATACGCGCCGGTCACGTTGCTGGCCTCGTGATCTCTTTGTCTATACAATGATGAGATAACACAGATGCTACCTAACATATACAAAGCGTTATTACAAAAAATAGCAGTACGTACACTGGAGACAAAAAGCAGAACACATCTGTCATAACAATGCCGCGTACTTGTCAGTTAACGCTGGGTGTGGCGCATGTTGACCCCATACTTCTTTATACATCTGTCGACGTTTGAAAAGAACAGGAAGGGCGAGTTCGCTCTCTTTTATACACCTGTCAGTTTGATAAGAGCCAATTATAAACAGTCCTATCATAATAAGCCGCTTCACGGAACGGGTGTGTCTCGGTGACAACAATTGTATAAATTGTTTATGTTCAGTGGTGGAACGGCCTTGGTGACGCCCAGCGCACAGTGATGAGTCACATCGCCGCCGGGGCCGCGAACAAAGACAAGCCGATTTGAAATTTTTGTGGAGTGGGAGCTGGGCCAGAGGTGGACCAGATGCTACACTCGCTCGATGCGTCCGCCGAGCCGGCTTGCCTCCAATGACGTCATCGGCCGGACGGCGGCGTTCAAGGTCAAACGGCTGGTGTCCTTACCTGGAGTTCTATAGCCTTGCAATAAATATCAATGTGCAATGAAGTCGTAAAAGTGCAAACCAAGGCTACATGAACATATATGCAATATGCAAGTATGGAGCTTGGCAAAGATGTCCAAATACATATAAGCAGAAAAAAGCAATTCTCGTGCTAAGTTTTGGTAATTTTGACGCGCTTACACATTTATTAATCTGCCCCTTTTAAGATGACTTAAATGTTACACTTTCCATTTAAATGTACTTCCTTTTGTTGAAGTGACGGATAAAAAAAACCTGCAACGTGTTTCATGAGCTTCGTCTACATAGGGGAGACCCGGGAGGTATGGGCCGGTTTTGTGAAAAGGCAATTCTCTTCCAGTGGACAGTGGCTAGACCCTCGTGTTCACTCTGTGTACGTGAAATTGCCTTTCGCCTGCAAAGTGTGCCTGATATTAGACATCTGCGCTGAACTATTTTGTCTCGATATAACTTTCAATAAATCATGCGCTTTTTCGGTCCATCAAAATGCACCGGGAGTTATGGGCCGGTGCCATGATTCATATATTCTTTTCGACAATGAAAACAATACTCGCAGCTGGTATCACCTTGATCTCTCTTAGAGCTCAGGAGCCGCATAAGCGGCCAATGAGAGCTTACTTCATGGAGGTCACTTGGGCGCATATGTATTTTGGTAACTGGTAAGCTCAATCATGCTCCATGAAATAAACTAAATAATATTTTCTGGTCGAATGGAATTTGTAGTTAAATTGTCGACCTTGCGCGACAAAACTAAAACTTATTGAAGGGGACATTCAATGAAGGCATCAGTTTATTGATTTAGGATCACCGGGGGTGGGTGGCCCGAACCTCCTGGTTAGGACGCCAGCATGTGCGTGGCATCTCAGCTTATAATCTTGCAAGAAAGCTTCAAATTGTCTATCCAGTCTTAGTTTGCATGCTTTAAACTTTATGTTAACGATGGTCTGAAATCATAGAAGGAGCCACGGGGCCTACGCTCCGGGCTTTCAACATTACGAAAAGTGGAGACACCTTCGCTAGCGCTGACACCGTAAGCATTCTAAACAACAACTGCAGTAATCCGACCAATCAGCGTATGGCAATTCTCGACGCTCATTGGCTGATAAACCAGTAACGATTTTGGGGGCCAGAGGCCATTATTATAAAATAAAATCGGGACACCGGCTGCAAATAAAAGTCGAGCTGAATAAAGCATCCGGCTGCTTTTCTCATTATTATAAAACTAAGAGCGTGCTTCAATTTTAGGCATCTCCCGGCTCTTTTTTTTTTGGTTGGAAAAAGTGATACAGTGAGGTGTGATATCATACTTCAAGGCCTTAATTAATTGTAATTTAATGATTTTTTCTAAATAAATCTTGTAATAAGAATAAATAATCAATAATTTTATGCATAAAACTATGTAGAATACGTTTGCAGACTATTGCAAGAACATTTGTAATGAGGTTTACAAATTTCTCCAAAAACAAAATGTGTCCAGACTCGAGCTATCAGCTGTTGAAAGTTAACAACATTATCTGGGCCAATCTGGGCTATTGGTCATGTTTGGTTTTAATTGATAAACGGTTTTAAACGGTACGTGTTGATCAACTTCGCAAGAATGAAGCACGTAGAGTCAGCATCGAAGAAAAAAGCTGTTTATCCTGAGAAGATAATTGAAAGATGTAAGTACCTTTCATTTCCTGTTACCATTTTCACCTCAATGTTGAATTCAACTTCGCCAATTAATGCATTGTTTGGCTTAGCATTGGTGCATTACTTCATCGCACTATGATTCTAAATATCCGCACCCAGTTATGCTTCAAGTCTTGATATGCTATTCATTTGTTGTTCTCTCATTTTTGTTCATTTTTATTTTCAATTTCAACGAAAGATTAACTGCATTTTAAATAGTAAATACGTAAGCCACTTTTGTTTTGTATGTAACATATCGAATGGTTACCGAATTCATTTCAGCAGCTGCCCATTGCTATAGTATGCTCGTTATGTCAAAGGTGACAAAGCTGCATTTTTGTTTCATTTTCCAGGGCATTTGAAATGAGGCTTACTAAAATGAGGTGCCTACCCATTTTGTAGCTACGTTCTCAAAGATTTTATTTTTATTGAGTAGGCTGTGAAGCGTGCATTATGGGTACCACGAAATATTGCAATAATTCCAACCATCGCTTGATCCATTTACAGAAGTTATTTGGAGAGTTCAAAACTGTGAACGGTCAGCACATCCGGCAACAAGCCTGGCAGGAAGTAAAGAAAAAGGGTGTCGATCTTGGGCTTTGCAAGCCCGATGGATGCATCGTTCAGTTCAAGAAAAACTGCTTCAATAACACGGTGCACCGAACCCGGGGCGAGTAACTAACCAACTGGTACTAAGGTATCGGCTGCACATTCTGACACTCACGCCCATGACGTGTCTGGCGGCACAGCATCCCTGTCTTGCGGTGCAGTATCTCTCTGCGCAGGCTACTGTTGACCCGCGCCGGGCCGGGGGTGTCTGAACACCCCCCCCTTCTAACTCGGCTCCTGGGCCACGTAGCGACACGCAGTAAGCGGCAATCGAAAGAACGTCCAAAATAAGGACGAAAACACTTCGGTCATTTTTTGGGTCAGGTCACCAGAGGTCACCAAAAGTAAAATGTTCACTATTTCAACATTTTGGAAACTGCCAACGGCTATCTCGGGAACCGATAGAGCTACAGCGCCGCGGAAAAGCGCCTTCGATAGCTCTTTCACAGGTCTTTCTGAATAATGTTCTCAGGTTTGACCTCAGGTCAACGGTTTAGCCTCCAGAGGGCAAAAACTCCAAAAATAGCCTTTTTTACGAAAAACGTTTTTTCGGCAATAACTTTTGACTCAAAAGAGCCAAGACATTACTTTTGCCAGCATCGTGTTCCTCTCGTCGAGACGCGTCGAATGAACTATGATTTGACCTTGAAAGGTCAACTTGAAAATTTGACCTCAGGTCAAGGTCATGACCTGACGGGAAAAGGTCATGTTGCATATCAGTCGATCCGCAACGTCGAGCCAGCACGTTTAAGGTGTTTTCAGCGCTCTAGCACGCCTCTATCAGAAGTTATTAGCGAAAAACTGTTAGATTCTGTTCGTGACCTGAGATGACCTCGGGGGCATAACGAGGGGTCACAGTTGCCATTTTCCGGTTCAGTGTGTCGATTTTATCTACATTTCGATGTTTGAGAGTGTCTAGAATAGCGTTCGTGTAAAACAGACGCTTTTCAATTTTCTCCCATTGCCTTATAATGGAGAGGCCGCAAATTTGCCGATATCAAAATTCCGAGATATACATTTGATAGACAATCTTGCTCTTATCAATCGCTGAAAGTTTCAAGGCAATCGATCAATCAGTGTAGCTATGACGAGCATTCTTATTTTTTTCTGAGGTGAGCCGTGAGGTCACTTGGCGTGACCTGGTGACCTGACCTAAGGCGACCTGGGTCTGAAATTTTCACATGTGCGGAAAAGATGCACGAACAGGTGTGGCGCCGTTTTGAGATATCTGCGAAAAACCGCAGGGGGAGGGTGTTCAAACACCCTGGCCCGGCGCGGGTTAATTTTCTTTGTAAGGGTGGGAATCAGCCCCACGTTGTAGCTTAGCTGGTGGCTTAGCCCCCATTCTAAATTGATTTCTGTCGCCATGAACTTCAAAACTGCACTGTTGAGAAAAATATAAGTTCATTAACATGTTGATTGTTGATACCCTTGAACGTGATACCTGAACCTCGGTATAGTCGTAAAATTATTTCCTCATGCAAAAGTGTGCAAACTTAAGTTGAAAATGAAGATGGTAGCTAGCTCAAGCTGCAAATACCTCTATCGGCAGAAAAAAAAACTCAGGAAACGGAACGGACGGGACAAGGATGCGATTCGAGTACATCACTGACAGAG